>NC_057814.1:4596291-4602842 GCF_018294505.1 Triticum aestivum
CCGACGCCGCCACACGCCCTCGGCCTGCCCCGACCACACGCCGCTGCCACGTTCGGTCCGGCCGCCGGCCTTCCTCTCTGTTTTTTTTCATATATATGATATTTTTTTAAGATTATGTGCATATGTGTGATTATATGTATGTGTGTATATATGATTATATGTCCTGTTTTTTTTCAGTTTTTTGTTCATATATATATGATGATTTGTTTTTTGCATTTTTATAAAAATGTATATATGTATGTATGTTCTCTGTGTATACATGTTCATATATGCAAAAGTTAGATTTTAGAAAAGTTTTATCTATATATGTTCTCTGATTTAGTACATTTTAGGTTAGTTTCATTTTTAGAAAAGTTTTATATATTTAGGAAGAAGGAAGAGAAGGAAGAAGGAAGAAGAAGAAAAAGTTTTATATATGCAAAAGTTACATTTTTAGAAAAGTTTTATATATCTTAGCTTTGAAAGGAGGAAGAAGAAAAAGAATGAGAGGAAAAAGGAAAATAAGAAGAGGAAGAAAGGAGAAGAAGAGGAGAAATAAATAAGAAGAGGAAAAAAAGAAGAAAAAGAAGAGGACTTTTTTCTTCGATCTTCTCCTCTATTCCTTTCTTCTTCTCCTTTTTTTATTTCTTCTTCGTCTTCTTATTTTTTATCGGGTATGTCGTTGTCGATATACCCCCTCCCGATAACTTCAACATGAGGGGGGGTCGATATACCCCCTCCCTGATAACATTATTTTCCCATTTATGTATGTCGTCGTTGTTGATATAAACCCCTCCCGGATAACTTCGACATGAGGGGCGGTCGATATATATACCCCCTCTCGACCGTGATAACTTATACCACGGGAGCACCCCCCCTCCCCGGCCCTCTCGCTCGACCAAAACTCTCGAGGACACCCAAACCCTAGAAAAAACGATGTCGGTCTCCTACCCCCTCCAGCCGCGCCCCTACCCGATCGACAAACTCTCTTGAGGCCACCCAAATTTACCAAGTTAAAAGAGTGTTGTCGTCGAGGCCACCCCAAACCCCTTGAAGCGTTGTTGAGGCCACCCCAAACCCTTGAAGCGTTGCCGTGTTGTAAATATTTGAATAATAATTGCCATGTTGTAATTATTTGCAGAAACTATGGATCCGCACCCCCGAGACGAAGCAAAAGAAGCGGTGTTGGGGGAGATAATCGCACATGGAAGTGATGCCGTCTTGTCGTTTCTCAACGACACATGCACCGATGGTCTGGAAAGACAGGATGAAGAAGCAGGCTACGACGATGATCAAACAATGGAGGAGGAAGGACACCGTGATGACGGCTCCGGTGACCGAATGGAGGGGGAAGGACACCGTGATGACGGCTCCGGTGACCGAATGGAGGGGGAAGGACACCATGATGACGGCTCCGGTGACCGAACGAAGTCCGGCCAGGTATATATATATATTAGTTAATTAAGATGTGCTGACTATATAGCTAATTGATGCATTAATTGTTTTTGGTATGTACACATATTAACTCTCTTCTTTTTCTTCTTTTCTAGCCCTCCGGATCGAGCAACACTTCGGTAACGAGACGAGGCCCAAAGAGAAAGTTGCGCACGGATGAAAGGTACACGATCATCGAAATTGATTGCGCTGGCCAACCGATTGAACCCCTCCGGACCAAGAAAAAATTTAATGCTCAGTGCAGGGTTCTAGTTAGGGACATGATCCCGATCAGCATCAAGCAATGGTTGAAGCCTAAGGACATAGACTCTCAGGTGTCTTATGTCAGTGATAGGCAGAAAGCTGATCTTTGGACCGCGCTGCAGGAAAATTTCACCTTCCCGCCAGAGGAAGATCCGGAGAATCCAGTTAAAAAGCCAATGATCAAGGCTTATGCTCTTAGGAAGATGGCTGAGCTATTCAGGAGGTGGAAGAATGAGCTGAAATCATCGTTTGTCGACCAAGACAAGACTCCAGAATTCATCGGCCGATTTGAGAAGATCAAAGATCAGTGCCCCGCATTTGTCACCAAAAAGAAATCCGAGAGAGCAGCGAAGATGTCAGGGACAAACAAGAAGAATGATGCAAAGAAGAAGCATCACCATCGCACGGGGTCAGGTGGCTACCTGAAAGCCCAGCCGTTGTGGGACAAGGCTGAGAATGACCTCATTGATAAAGGGATCGAACCAGAGACGCGACGCTGGCCAGACCATTGCAGGACTTGGTTCTTTGGGGTTGGGGGAAAATTGGACCCTGTAACAGGGAAGTGCGTTTGGACCAATGAGCAGCTGAACACACCCATCGAGAAGCTTCAGGAGTATATCGAAAAAGCGCAGCAAGGGACCTTCGTTCCGGATAGAGAGAACGACGAGCTCACAGAGGCCCTCGGGAATCCTGAGCACCCCGGACGGACACGAGGCACTCCAGGCTCCCTTTCGTGGAAGGCTGGATTTCCCGACGCAGGCGGTTACAAACGCCGGGAGAGGAAGAAGAAAAAGGAGTTGACCCAACTACAGGCGCTGCACGCAAGGGTACAAGCGCTAGAGGAACGAGACGCAGTTCGCTGCACGCGACCTGCCGAAGCTACACCCGAAGCTACCCCGCCATCTCAGCGGAGAAGCAGCGTGGCTTCCACGGAGCTGCTTCAGGAGCCTGTCTTCACGGCTCCTGCTAGCTACCCCGTAGATGCTATCATGGAGTCTCAGCATTGCCACCTTATGACGCAGTGGATGGAATTGAAAGTCAAGGCGGCTGTTGGCTCTGTTGCACCTCCTGAACCTAGCGCAACTTTTCACTGCCGACCGATTTCCAGAAGGATATGCTAGGGTGATGATGGATGAAATCACAGAAGGATTTGAGGACCTCCAGCTAGACCACCCTACGGGTGACGGGGAGACTCTGCTGGGTTCTTGTCTGAAGACTCCATGCCTATGGCGGAAAGAGCTCATCAACCTTCCGAACTGGACGCCTCCACCTCCTCCTCCTCCTCTGGCGAGTCAGGGAACTCCGCCTCCTCCTCCGGCGAGTGACGATCAGGGCACTCAGCCTCCTTCTCCGGCGCGTGGCGGCACTCCGCCTCCTTCTCTGCCTGCGCCGGCGCGCCCGAGCAGCCACCAGCCTCCTCCTTCTCCGCCTCGCCAGCAAGGGCGGAAGAGACCCGCCGCCGCCCCGGCTGCTCCGGCGCGTCATAGTCCTTCTCCTCCGCCTCGTAAGCAAGCACGAAAGAAGACACCGCAGCCGCTTCGTCTGCTCCGGCGTCTAGCAGTACAGCCAGAGGCGGGAGGCAATACAGATAGGGTCCACCTCTCAAGCCTCTAGAGAAGTTACCGTACGAGATGACCGTGGAAGAAAACAAGAAGATCGTGCAAAAAGAAGTGAAGGACTTCTTTGAAGGGGCGAAAGCAGAGAGACATCCACCTCCGAAGGAGAAGGTAGATCCGGTGAAAGCAAAGCGCACTATCGATGCCCTGAGGAAACCACCAAAGTCTCCGCCGAAAACCAACTATGAGCGCGTTACTGAAGAGGCATATCTCGAAGCGGAGCGGTCGGGAAGTACTGTCAGTGATCAAAGGTTAAAAGAACGACGAGCAGCTGGGAAAAAAATTGTCCAGCTCGGCGAACAAGCGAACCAATCGTGCCCCCCGCTCAATGTGTCTAGCGACGTCGTCGCTAATGCTCCGGGGATGGTGCCTGGTTATAGCAATCTTGGAGATTACCTGCCCGACGATGTACATTATGATTTCTTGGAGGTGGACGAACACAGATACGAGTACGGGAAGCCTCTCGTCAAAGATGAAAAATCTCTAACAACGATGATGCGAAGATTCCATGATTGGTACATGAAAACCTGCAGAGAGTCTGGGGGGACGAATACTTTGTATCTGAGAGTTAAAGAGGAGCACGACCTCGTTGGAATTGATCTGTTGCATGTTCCATTTGAGGAGTTCTTCCGGTTCTTCAATCAAAAGGCCCTCGATAAATTAACGGTCACTTGCTACTGTCTGTAAGTACTACTTCTGTCATTAAGTCTCTATATATAGCTCAGCTCTTTCATTGCATGTTTTTATAATTATCCTCACTATATTATGCAGATTGAAGATCGTCGAGTGCAGAAAAGCAGAAATGTATGATATTGGGTTCATTAACACAAATCTCATAGATGAATTTCAGGTTAAAAAGGGCGCCAAAGATGCCGAGGCCAACTTGCTCAAATCATTGCTAATAAATCAAAACAAAGATTTAATACTCTTTCCTTACAACTTCAAGTGAGTGTTACTGTCGTGTGCATATTCGGTTTCCCTTATTACTCGAGCGAGGTTATAGTAATGTATTTGATGAGTTATGCATGCGTGCGCAGCTTCCACTATATTCTCCTGGAGATTAAGCTTGAGCGGGGACTAGTAACCGTCTTAGACTCGAGACGAAAAGATCCCGGGACCTATGCGGACATGACTAAAATTCTCAACAAGTAAGTTCAATCGATCATTATCGCACCATATCGGCAACGTTTTGTTCATTTCCTGATATCTCAAGTAATAATTATTTTCTTTGTCTTGCAGGGTTTGGAAACAGTTCACCGCAGAAGCTCCGGGACTGCCGAAGGAGCTGCGATATACATACCCGAAAGTAAGTACTACTAGCTAGCTAGTTGCGGGCATCTCCCGTTGATTCTAGCTACTTTCATCAATGCCATTTATAATGCTTCATTATCAGTTTGATTGACCTCTATTTCTCGTAAAGTGCTTGTGGCAGGAACAAGGAAATGATTACTGTGGATACTACGTGTGCGAGTTCATCTACAACGCGACTTGCAAAGATAAGCGGGGCTACTCTAAAAGACAATATGAAGTGCGTAAGCAATAATATTCACAATTTCATTTTATTACACCATCATTTCTGTTGAGTTTCATTCATATATATGTATTAACCCCCTTCTTCAAATTAGACGTGGCAGATGCGGAATGAACTCCTACCACAAGATCGCATGAAAGCAATTCAAGAGGAATTGGCGGGATTTTTTCTTGACCACGTCATCAATAAAGCCGGAGAATACCATGTGGAAGTTGAGTTCAAATGCTAGGGGATTGTAAGAGATCTTACATATTGTATATGTATGTAGCCAGTAGCGTCGGATAGATAATATGAAAACTTTTTATTCGACCAATCTCTCTGAGAAGGAGAGGTCGATTACTTCTCTCGGTATGCATGACGAACTTCTGTACTTAATGGTTTCCTTCATTTTCTTACTAGCTAGCGTGTCGAGGGTCTCTCTATACGTATAGTACGTAGTGTCGACCAAGCATGGAGATAAGAGAGGACACTTCTCTCTATTAATTAATTAGCTACCTAACACAATATATGAAACACCTTAATTAACCATACAAAACCCCCAAATCCACCCCCCCCTTTCAGAAAAAAAACAAAAACCCTAGCCCCTGAACAGCTGACACGTGGATGCCTATTGGTCCCGGTTGGTGCCACCAACCGGGACTAAAGGGCCTCCTGCCTGGGCTCGCAGCACCGGCCACGTGGAGGCCCATCTGTCCCGGTTAGTATAAGAACCGGGACTAAAGGCCTAGGCATTAGTAACGACCCTTTAGTCCCGGTTCCCCAACCGGGACAGATGGGCCTTATGAACCGGGACAAATGGCCCTTTTTCTACTAGTGATCTCATACAATAAAATTTAGCATCATGTCTTTACCATATCACATCACAACATGCCCTGCAAAAACAAGTTAGACGTCCTCTACTTTGTTGTTGCAAGTTTTACGTAGCTGCTACGGGCTGAGCAAGAACCGTTCTTACCTACGCATCAAAACCACAACGATTTTTCGTCAAGTGTGTTGTTTTATCCTTCAACAAGGACCGGGCGTAGCCACACTCTATTGAACTAAAGTTGGAGAAACTGACACCCGCCAGCCACCTGTGTACGAAGCACGTCGGTAGAACCAGTCTCGCGTAAGCGTACGCGTAATGTCGGTCCGGACCGCTTCATCCAACAATACCGCCGAATCAAAGTATGACATGCTGGTAAGCAGTATGCCTATTATCGCCCACAACTCGTTTGTGTTCTACTCGTGCATATAACATCTACGCATAAACCTGGCTCGGATGCCACTGTTGGGGAACGCAGTAATTTCAAAAAAAAATCCTACACACACGCAAGATCATGGTGATGCATAGCAACGAGAGGGGAGAGTGTAGTCCACGTACCCTCGTAGACCGTAAGCGGAAGCGTTATGACAACGTGGTTGATGTAGTCGTACGTCTTCATGATCCGACCGATCCTAGTACCGAAAGTATGGCACCTCCGCCATCTGCACACGTTCGGATCGGTGACGTCCCACGAACTCTTGATCCAGCTGAGTGTCGAGGGAGAGCTTCATCAGCACGACGGCGTGATGACGGTGATGATGAAGCTAGCGGCGCAGGGCTTCGCCTAAGCACTGCAACAATATGACCGAGGTGGATTATGGTGGAGGGGGGCACCGCACACGGCTAAGAGATCAATGATCAACTTGTGTGTCTATGGGGTGCCCCCTCCCCCGTATATAAAGGAGTGGAGGAGGGGAGGGCC
>NC_057814.1:4905483-4912622 GCF_018294505.1 Triticum aestivum
TATATATGGCAGGGGCGCCTAACACAACACACAACATTGTCTTAGCCGTGTGCGGCGCCCCCATCCACTATTTACACCCCCGGTCATATTTTCGTAGTGCTTACGCGAAGCCTTGCGGAGATAACTTCACCATCACCGTCACCACGTCGTCGTGCTGCCGGAACTCATCTACTACCTCGCCGTCTTGCTAGATCAAGAAGGCGTGGATGATACATCTCCAACGTATCCATATTTTTGATTGTTCCATGCTGTTATATTATCATTCTTGGATGTTTTACAATCATTTTATAGTCATTTTATATCATTTTTTGGTACTAAACTATTGACATAGTGCCCGGTGCCGGTTGTTGTTTTCTGCATGTTTTTTACATCGCAAGAAATCAATATCAAACGGAGTCCAAACGCAATGAAACTCCTGGAGGATTATTTTTGGGCTAGGAGAAATCCATTGGGTCAAGGAAGCACCTGGGGGCTGCTCGAGGGGAGCAGCACCTACTAGGGCGGGCCAGGAGGCCCAGGCGCGCCCTGGTGGGTGCTGCCCACGTCGGGTGCCCCCTGAACTGCCTCTTCACTCTATAAATACCACAATATTCCAGAAACCCTAGGGGAGTCGACGAAAATCAATACCAGCCACCGCAGAGTCCATAACCACCAGATCCAATCTAGACACCGTCATGGAGGGGTTCACCACTTCCATTGGTGCCTCTCCTATGATGCGTGAGTAGTCCTTTGTAGACCTATGGGTCTGTAGTTACTAGCCAAATGGCTTCCTCTCTCTCTGCTGATTATCAATACAATGGTCTCTTGGAGATCCATATGATGTAAGCCTTTTGCGGTGTGTTTGTTGGGATCGATGAACTTTGAGTTTATGATCAGATCTATGTTTTTATCCATGACAGTTATTTGAGTCTTCTTTGATCTCTTATATGCATGATTGCTTATAGCCTCATATTTCTTCTCCGATATTTGGGTTTTGTTTGGCCAACTTGATCTATTTATCTTGCAATGGGAAGAGGTGCTTTGTAGTGGGTTCAATCTACGGTGCTTGATCCCAATGACAGAAGGGGAACCGACACGTATGTATCATTGCTACTAAGGATAACAAGATGACATCTATATCTCTGCAATTGATAAACGGATCTCGTCTACATCATGTCATCATTCTTATTTTATTACTCCATTTTCTCATGAACTTAATACACTAGATGCATGCTGGATAGCGGTCGATGTGTGGAGTAATAGTAGTAGATGCAGGCAGGAGTCGGTCTACTAATCTTGGACGTGATGCCTATATAATGATCATTGCCTGGATATCATCATGATTATTTGAGGTTCTATCAATTGCCCAACAGTAATTGTTTTCCTGCCGTTTGCTATTTTGCTCGAGAGAAGCCACTAGTGAAATCTACAGCCCCCGGGTCTCTTCTCATCATATTTGCCTTTGTGATCTATTTTCTCTTGCATTTATTTTCAGATCTATTAAACCAAAAATACAAAAAATACCTTGCTGCAATTTATTTGTTCCGTGATCTATTTATCCTATCTACCACTTTTACCTCATGTTATTTGCATATCTTGAGGCGTCGTACCCGAAAGGGATTGACAACCCCTTTAACACGTCGGGTTGCGAGTATTTGTTATTTGTGTGCAAGTGCTGTTTACGTGGTGTGAGGAGGTTCTCCTACTGGTTCGATAACCTTGGTCTCATCACTGAGGGAAATACCTACCGTCGCTATACTGCCTCATCCCTTCCTCTTTGGGGAAATACCGACGTAGTTCTAGCAGACATCAAAAGGAATTTCTGGCGCCGTTGCCGGGGAGGATCTTCAACATCAACCAGGTTCCTAATCACAAATCTCATCTCCTCGTAATTTACATTATTTGCCATTTGCCTCTCATTTTCCTCTCCCCCACTTCACAAAAATTTGCCGTTTTATTCGCCCTCTTTTCGTTCACCGTTTTCTCGCCAGATCTGTTTTTGAGTGCAATCTTGTTGCGTAGTCATCATGACTCAAGAGAACACCAAGTTGTGCGATTTCTCAAATACCAACAAAAAAGATTTTATTAGCACTCCAATTGCTCCTCCCGCCACTAGTGCGGAGTCTTGTGATATTAATACTACTTTGCTGAATCTTGTTATGAAAGATCAATTTGTCGGTACTCCTAATGAGGATGTCGCGTCCCATCTTAATACATTCTGAAGTTATGCGATATGCAAAAGAAAAAAGATGTGGACAATGATGTTGTGAAGTTGAAATTATTTCCGTTTTCTTTGCGAGATCGTGCAAAAATTTGGTTTTCTTCTTTGCCTCGCAATAGTATCGATTCTTGGAACAAGTGCAAAGATGCTTTTATCACTAAGTATTTTCCACCCGCAAAAATTATTTCCCTTAGAACCCAGATCATGAATTTCAAGCAACTTGAACATGAGCATGTTGCACAATCTTGGGAAAGGATGAAATTGCTCCTAAGGAATTGCCCAACTTATGGGTTAAATCTTTGGATGATCATACAAAAAATTTATGCGGGATTGAACTTTGTTTCTCGTAATCTTTTAGATTCCACCGCCGGGGGTACTTTTATGGAAATTACTTTGGGTGAAGCTACTAAATTGCTAGACAATATTATGGCAAACTACTCGCAATGGCATACCGAAAAATCTCCTACTAGTAAAAAAAGTCAATTCGGTAGAAGAAATAATTCTTTGGATGAAAAAGTTGATGCTCTTATGAAGTTGGTTGCTAATAAAATTGCTCCTATTGATCTTAATGATGTGCCTTTGTCTACTTTGATTGAGCAAAATAGTGATGCCATAGATGTGAATTTTGTCTCGCGAAATAATTTCAACAACAATGCTTATAGAGGTAATTTTAATCCTAGGTCTTTTCCTAATAATTCCTCTAATAATTATGGTAATTCATATGGTAATCCCACTTATAATAATAATAGAAACACCTCTTATCTTGAGAGAAATATTAAAGAATTTATTAATACGCAAAAGGCTTTCAACACTTCGATAGAAGAAAAGTTGAATAAAATTGATGATTTGTCTAGAAGTGTTGATTGAATTTCTCATGATGTAGAAACTCTCAAGATAAAAAAATTTGTGCCTAAAGTTGAAGAATCAATAAAGCTCTTTATGTTTCTACGGATGAAAGTAAGAAAAGAACCGCTATGCTTAGAGCTAAAAGAGAATTTTTAGAAAGAGCGTTTTCTAGTGATTATTATCATAAAAGTGATGAAGATCTTAAAGTGATTGGTGTTTCCTCTATTGATTCTTTGTTTAGTAAATTTAAGATTGATGAAAAAGGGACTGGAGAAGAGTCAACTTTAGTTAGAAGGCGTTGATACGCCTTCGTCGTATCTATAATTTTTTATTGTTCCATGCCAATATTAATCAACTTTCATATACTTTTGGCAACTTTTTATACTATTTTTGGGACTAACATATTGATCCAGTGCCCAGTGCCAGTTCCTGTTTGTTGCATGTTTTATGTTTCGCAGAAACCCAATATCAAAAGGAGTCCAAACGGGATAAAAACGGACGGAGAATATTTATGGAATATTTATGATTTTTGGGAAGTAAAATCAACGCGAGACGATGCCCGAGGGGGCCACGAGGCAGGGGGTCGTGCCCCTGACCCTCGTGGGCACCGCGTAAGGCGGTTGACGCTCTTCTTTTGCCGCAAGAATGCTAATTTCCGGAGAAAAATCTGGGCGAAGGTTTCAACCCAATCGGAGTTACGGATCTCCGGATATAAAAGAAATGGTGAAAGGGCAGAATCTGAGAACGCAGAAACAGAGAGAGACAGAGAGACATATCCAATCTCGGAGGGGCTCTCGCCCCTCCCACGCCATGGAGACCATGGACCAGAGGGGAAACCCTTCTCCCATCTAGGGAGAAGGTCAAGGAATAAGAAGAAGAAGAAGAAGGGGGCTGTAACGCCCACGATGTTGCTATATCTCCCACGTGTCGAGGCACGACTTAGAGGCATAACCGCATTGTGGTTTTGTCGCAAGAAGGGTCATCTTCACACAATCCCATGTAATGAACAAGAATGGGATAACGAGAGTTGGCTTACAATCGCCACTTCACACAATACATAAATTAATTCATACATCATCCAAAATCCACACATAGACCGACTACGGTCAAATCCAAATTAAAAAAATAACATAACCCCAAATGCTAGATCCCCGATCGTCCCAACTGGGCTCCACTACTGATCATCAGGAAAAGAAACATAGTAACGACCACGTTCCTCGTCGAACTCCCACTTGAGCTCGGTTGCGTCATCTGCTCTGGCATGAATGGCACCTGCAACTGTTTTGGTAGAATCTGTGAGTCACGAGGACTCAGCAATCTCACACCCGCGAGATCAAGACTATTTAAGCTTATAGGAAAGGATGGTGTAATGAGGTGAAGCTGCAGCAAGAACTAAGCATATATGGTGGCTAACATACGTTGAAAAGAGCGAGAAGAGAAGCAACGCAACGGTCGCGAAGCTAGAAATGATCAAGAAGTGATCCTGAAACTACTTACGTTCATGCATAACTCAAACCGTGTTCACTTCCCGGACTCCGCCGAGAAGAGACCATCACGGCTACACACACGGTTGATATATTTTAATTAAGTCAAGTGTCAAGTTCTCTACAACCGGACATTAACAAATTCCCATCTGCCTCATAACCGCTGGCACGGCTTTCGAAAGATAATACCCTGCAGGGGTGTCCCAACTTAGCCCATTATAAGCTCTCATGGTCAACGAAGGATAAACCTTCTCCCGCGAAGACCCGATCGGTCTCAGAATCCCGGTTTACAAGACATTTCGACAATGGTAAAACAAGACCAGCAAAGCCGCCCGAATGTGCCGACAAATCCCGATAGGAGCTGCACATATCTCGTTCTCAGGGCACACCGGATGAGCCAGACGTCGGGTTGGCATAGACCCTGGTTGCCCAGGGGGCACCGGACATCGCTCGGTTTGGGCCAACACTCGAAGGAGCACTGGTCCGGGGGTTTAAATAAAGATGACCCTCGGGCTCGTGAAAACCCAAGGGAAAAAGGCTTAGGTAGGCAAATGGTAAAACCAAGGTTGGGCCTTGCTGGAGGAGTTTTATTCAAGGCGAACTGTCAAGGGGGTCCCATAAATCACCCAACCGCGTAAGGAACGCAAACTCAAGGAACATAATACCGGTATGACGGAAACTAGGGCGGCAAGAGTGGAACAAAACACCACGCATAAGGCCGAGCATTCCACCCTTTACCAAATATATAGATGCATTAATTAAATAAGAGATATTGTGATATTCAAAAATATCCATGTTCCAACATGGAACCAACTTCAACTTCACATGCAACTAGCAACTCTATAAGAAGGGCTGAGTAAAAGCGGTAACTTAGCCAAACAACGGTTTGCTAGGAGAGGATGGTTAGAGGCTTGACATGGCAATATGGGAAGCATGATATAGCAAGTGGTAGGTAGCGCAGCATGTCAATACAACGAACAACTAGCAAAGCAAAGATAGAAGTGATTTCGAGGGTATGGTCATCTTATCTGCAAGGTTCTCAGAGTTGTCGAAAGCTTGATCCTCGTAAGCGTACTCAACAGGTTCCTCGTTCACGAACTCGTCTCCCAGCTCTACCCACAGCAAGAACACAAGCAATGGAACCACAATCAATCACGGGAAATGCACAAACAACACGATGCAATACATGCATGATATGCGAGATATGATATGCGATGCGTATGCGTGCTCTGGAAGAAAAAGGATGAATAAGGCAGTAACTTGTCAAACCAAGTATGCCACTGGAAAGATGAGATGATTTCGGTCGAAATCGATATAAATATCACCGGAAACGGATGCACGGTTTGCAAATGGCAAGCAAAACAAGAATGACACGATTCTGCGATTAACAGCATGATAGCACTTAGAATACATCAAGTAACTATGCTAAAGCACCCCAACATAGCAATAGAGCATACGGCAGTGATCTACAGGAGATGCTTGACAAAAGATGAACACTGAGCTACGGCTAGATCACAAAATAACAGGTTGAAACAAGCATGGAAAAAGTGCAAAAGATATCAGGTTCACAGACTTGGTGAAAATACTGAACATGGCTGAAACAGCATCAGGTAGGAATGTTCAGAGCAAGAAAAACACATGCTACAGGAACTTAACATAGCAAAACAAGGCATGGCATGAATCTACTAAATGCATAGAACAAAAGTCCCTTACTGACCATGAGCCAAAAAGGATCAGAAGATATGATGGCACAATGTAAACATAGCAAGTTTCGTTAACAGGTTTCAGACTTAGCAGAGAACAGAGCATGGCAGTAAACAGAATTATGAAGGCATCTTGGTGAGCTTGATTCACTCATCACAAAGCAATGCATGACAAAACAAGCATACGTAAAGCAAGATGGCATGTTTATGAAGCTATCCATGGCAAGATCAAGTTCATAGCATGAATGTAGCAACTACAACAACCTTGGCAAAATTGAATATCATGTTAACAATCTGCCAGGAATATTTTATAGCAAAAGTAGAGCAAGATTAAGACATGCTAGGGCACTCCATAATTGCAAACAGGGGCATGGATGGATAGAGCACAACTATATTGACAAAACATCTTTACTGAACATACCCAAAAGAAGCATGGATCTCACTGTAGACACATGGATACATGGCAACAAAATAACAGTAGTCACAGACTTAGCAAAATCCTAAGTCCCTAAAAACAGAAACATCACGAAGCCTAGTTTGCATGCTTGTGCTAGTCACCACATAGATCACAAAAATACACGGCGTACACCTCTGTAGTGATAGCATGGCATAGATCAAAACACCTGTAGAGCTCATGCCCATAAGATGCACACATCAAATGCAACAAAAATAACAAAACACCAAGTTTTGATAAGTAGCAGCAGTAAACAGCATATAGCACTCTTGCACCAGAGATTTGGGCATCGAGATGGTCTCAAACGAGCATGGCACAATGAAACAAAATGAAGAGCATCTCGTGATGAACATTTCTATATATCATGCACGCAAAACGGAGCAGTATGCAATGAGATATGATGCGATGAACATGAGCACATAATGTGAAAATACTTCGGGACAGAGAATTTC
>NC_057814.1:4913251-4957608 GCF_018294505.1 Triticum aestivum
CGGACGGCGGCGAACGGACCCGCGGGCTCGCGATGGGCTTCGCGGGCCGGCGGCGGTGCGGGCGGCCGGGAGGCCATGTGGCGCTCTCTGGTTGGACGGGTGCGGCGGCAGATGCGTCCGGCGCCGGGCGGACGTGTCCGGCGCGCGAAGGAAGGGGAAGACTAGGGTTTGCTCGAAATATTCGGAGGGGGAGGTGTTTATATAGGCATAGGGAGCTAGGAGACTCCAAATGGAGTGCGGTTTTCGCCCACACGATCGTGATCGAACGACCGAGAGCATGGAGGGGACTTAGGTGGGTTATTGGGCTGTTTGGAGGGGGTTTTTCTGCAACACACAAAAGGCCTTGCGGTTACCCGGTTAACCGTTGGAGCATTAAACAACCTCCAAATGGAACGAAACTTGACAGGTGGTCTACCGGTGGTGTGCCAAGGCCACTTGGCAAACCTCGGTCCATTCCGAGAACGTTTAACACCCGCTCACGAAAAGAAACAAGAGGGATGCGCCGGTGCATGTGGGAGTGCCGGATTGCAAAACGGACAACGGGGAAAATGCTCTGACGCATGAGACGAACACGTATGGAAATGAGATGCGCATGATGACATGATATGAGATGCATGACATGAACAAAATGCAAAACGAAAGACAAAACCCAACCATGGAGGGAATATCATAACACATAGCCGAAAATTGCAAAAGTTGGAGTTACAAATATGGAAAGTTACATCTGGGGCGTTACAGGGGCTCTCTCCCCCTCGCTTCCGGTGGCGCCGGAACGCCGCCAGGGGCCATCATCATCACCGTGATCTACACCAACACCTCCGCCATCTTCACCAACATCTCCATCACCTTCCCCCATCTATATTCAGTGGTCCACTCTCCCGCAACTCGATGTACCCTCTACTTGAACAAGGTGCTTTATGCTTCATATTATTATCCAATGATGTGTTGCCATCCTATGATGTCTGAGTAGATTTTCGTTGTCCTATCGGTGATTGGTCAATTGCTATGATTGGTTTAATTTGCTTGTGGTTATGTTGCTGTCCTATTGTGCCCTCCGTGTCGTGCAAGCGTGAGGGATTCCCGCTGTAGGGTGTTGCAATATGTTCATGATTCGCTTATAGTGGGTTGCTTGAGTGACAGAAGCATAAACCCGAGTAAGGGGGTTCTGGCGTATGGGATAAAGGGGACTTGATGCTTTAATGCTATGGTTGGGTTTTACCTTAATGATCTTTAGTAGTTGCGGATGCTTGCTAGAGTTCCAATCATAAGTGCATATGTTCCAAGAAGAGAAAGTATGTTAGCCTATGCCTCTCCCACATAAAACTTGCTATCGGTCTAGTAACGTAGTCAATTGCTTAGGGACAATTCCACAACTCCTACCACCACTTTTCCACACTCGCTATATTTACTTTATTGCTTCTTTATCTAAACAGCCCCTAGTTTATATTTACGTGCTCTTTATATTCTTGCAAACCTATCCAACAACATCTACAAAGTACTTCTAATTTCATACTTGTTCTAGGTAAAGCGAACGTTAAGCGTGTGTAGAGTTGTATCGGTGGTCGATAGAACTTGAGGGAATATTTGTTCTACCTTTAGCTCCTCGTTGGGTTCGACACTCTTACTTATCGAAAGAGGCTACAATTGATCCCCTACACTTGTGGGTGATCAAGACCTTTTTCTGGCGCCGGTTCCGGTGAGCAATAGCGCGGGGTGAATATTCTCATGTGTGCTTGTTTGCTTTATCACTAAGTAATTTTTATTTGCTGTTATTAGTTGTTTTCTATCTTTAGTTATGGCTAGGAAACGCAAAACACAAAAAAAATTAGTTGTACCTACTACACCAATGGTTGAAGAACCACTCAAAATCTACCACACTCCTGAAGCTTTTTACTTGGATCATCTTCGATCTCTTTGTGCTCGTGCTGAAACCCCAACTAGCTTAGTTGAGGGCAAATCTTTAGATGAGCATGCTTGTTATGTGCGACACCGTATATCTGAAAAAGGGAAACTTTTACTGGATCAAATTCATCGTTTGCAATGCTATGCTTGGAATTTATGTGAAATATATGATATTACTTGTTGTTCTGAAAACCCTAAGAAACACCTTCCCTACCTGTTGGGGATATAACTACTGGTGTAACCCGCCCAGGAGGGGCCGGGTTACGCTATAGAAATTCATTATATGAAGCCCAATATCAAGCTTGAAGATGGCGGTTCAATAAAGGGCCTAAAGCCCGTAGGCGACTTAAGGCCCGTAGTGATAAACCGCCGTAATGGCGTGACTGGTGTTGTAAGGCAAGATTAACTAGTTACCGAGCCGGATACTGTTTATAAGCCGGCCGGGACTCTGTAGGCCGCGGGGCGTCAACCCGTGTATATAAGGGGATGACCCGTCGGCGGCTTAAGAGAGATAACATCAAATCGGTAGCCAGGCATAGCGGAATCGCTCCCTGGTCATCGAAACCCTAGTAATCCACCTCAACTGGAGTAGGCTTTTACCTTCACCATAAGGGGCCAAACCAGTATAACCCTCGTGTACTTTGTCCCGCTTTAACCCCTTTAAGCTTCCTAGTTGCAATGGCTCCACGACTAAGTCCTTTCACAAGGGCATCTGCCGTGACTATTCCACGATAGTTGGCGCCCACCGTGGGGCCAGCACACGGTGGATTTGAGTTCTTGAAGGGCAGCTTAGAAGGGCTCAAGGGATAAGCTGTGGGCCGGATGACCAAGAGTCATCGCGGCAAGCTCTACATCAACGACGCAGGCTGGGGCCCCGACGCTGGCTCAATCGAGTACGGGTACCGGGTCCCCTTCGGAGGAATCCATGTTTTCATTGGCAAGATCGGCGAGCCGGGCCCTGAGCCGGACATCTGCCCCGACCTCATCGAGACAGCTCAGCGTGCGAGACCCGCCCGGACCCTGCCCGCCTTGAAGCGTGCTTTCATGGGATGCATCCACGGAGGACTCTCTGAAGGATCTAGATCTAGCGATGAGACGGCCATCTGCTCTGATGATGAATCATCCACAGGTGAGACGGACTCGTTGTATCGACTTCGAGACGGCAGGCTCGGGGGTTGTTCCGATGGCGACAGTATTCCGGACCCTTTTGAGCCGCCAAGCCGGGTTGGAATCTTCATGGCCGGCACGCAACCTGTTCAAAACTCCGCCGCTGGGGCAGGAGGCCCCGTGCACTCGCCGGCTCAGGTGCTGATGGATCTCACGGATAAGATGACTGCCCTGCTAACCGCCACGGTCATCCCAGTGGATCAAGCTCAACATGATGCGGAGGTGGCACAGTTAAAGCTGGATATAGCACGAGCCAAGGAAGATCTGGCAGCGGAAGGAATCAGGATGGCTGCAGAACGGGCGGCTCTGGACGCCAAGACTCAACTGATTCAGGCACAGTCTTTCCGGCTCACGATGGATCAGAACGCATCCAATGAGTTCATGAGAAGGAGGCATCAGAAGGCTCAATCTCGGCTCCCTCCGGTTTATGATCCTCGAAACCTCTTCAACACGCCCGGTGCAGGGCCCAGTAACCCGCCAGAAATCACGGCACCCGGGGCTGGAACGCCGGTTCAGCCGCAAGTGATGGGGCCTCCCCGTGTGAATACTGCCCCACCTCAATACGTGCCAATACCACCGGGTCATTATTCCAATCCGTTGGAAAACATGATCGCTGCAGCGGCGCGACTGGCGGCTCTCCCAGTCGAGGGTGACTCTCCAACGGCGGTCGAAACCCGCAGGGTCAGAGAACTTCTTCAGACGGCTTTGGCACAACAGGAGGCATATTCATATAGCCGGGACAGGATTCATTCAACCCCTCATCCAAGCCGGAGCCCAAGTTATAGCAGACACATGGTTTCAGCGGCCGGCTCAAGCAACGTCCGGTGCCGTGACTTGCCAGCTGGCCATGGTCCGGCGCATAATGGAGCCTTTAACGCGGTAGACCAAGACAGAGCACGTCAAGAGGCGGAGCAGGTGGTTCAGCTGACAGCTTACCAACCCTTCCCGGTTTATCCGACGGCTTCTATCGAGGCAGGCATAGCTACGAGGACCGGAGGTGTCCCTTGTCTGGTGCCGGCTCTCCATAACGAACGTCTGCCCAAGGATTTCAAAGGACCTAGGAAGGTACCTAATTACACGGCTGATTTATAGCCCGGAGCATGGATTGAAAGCTACGAGATGGCTATGGAGTTGCTGGAGGTCAGCGAAGCGGCAATGGCCAAATACTTCACCATGATGTTGGATGGGACTGCCCGCACTTGGTTGAAGGGACTGCCACCTAATTCCATCGGGTCATGGGCAGAGCTGAAAGCCCGGTTCATCCAAAACTTCAAAGATACATGTAGGCAATCTATGTCAATTGTGGATTTGACTAACTGCAAGCAGCAAGAAGGCGAGTCTACAACCCATTGGGTACGCCGGGTCAAGGAAATAATACATTCGTCTGATAAGATGGATGCCGGCTCTGCGGTCATAATGTTGGAGCAAAATTGTCGTTTTGCACCCCTGAAGATGAAGCTTGGGCGGCTCAAGCGCGATTGCAACGATATGGGTACGCTGATGGCGGCTCTGGTCAAGTACGCCGACTCTTATAGTACCAAGGATCCCGCGTCTGATGAGGAAAAGACAGGGAAGGGAAAGAAGAATGGCAACGGCAAGGGCCCTCAGCATAACCCGGTGAGTCAGGGAGGTAATAAGCGTAAGGTTGATGATGGTATGGAGTTTGTGGCCAACACCAACACGCAGGGTAACAATCACCGACGTAAGGGGAGACAGCCTCCCCGGTATGGCGGGTCAGGCCCGACGCTTGAGCAGTTGTTAAATGAGCCCTGCCCAAGGCATGGCTCTAGGGAGAAGCCGGCCACTCATCTATGGAAAGACTGCGCGATCATGAAAGCTTTCAAGAACTCCAACATGTTCAACGGTAACAATGGGCAGGGCGGCGGCTCAGGTGGCGGCGGCTTTCATGGCCCGGGCGGCGGTTCAAATTCCAATTTTCAGAATCCTCAAGGTAATCAAGGTGGTTTTAACCAGCAATCTGGCCAGGGTAATCAGTAGCAGCAGCAGGGGGGATAACAGACCCATCCAAAGCAGCTCAACAGTGGACAGTATCATGTGTTTACTACCAGTTTGTGCAAGCGAGACTAGAAGCTTCATAAGAGGGTTGTGAACGCTGTTGAGCCGGCAGTTCCGCGTTACTTGCGATGGTCTGAGCAGCCGATTGTATGGAGTAGGGAAGATCACCCTCCCCGGGTTGATAATCCAGGTCACCTGGCCTTGGTGGTGGCTCCTCAAGTTGGTGGGTATAAATTCACTAAGGTACTCATGGACGGAGGTAGTAGCATCAACATCCTCTATTATGAGACCTTCCGTCGTATGGGATTAACTGATAAAAACCTCAACCAGTCCAATACTGTTTTCCATGGTGTGGTGCCTGGTAAGTCGGCGTATCCAGTTGGTAAGATCAAGCTGGAAGTAGCCTTTGGAGATGAGTACAACTACAGGGCGGAAAAACTGACTTTTGAGGTGGTCAAAATAAGAAGCCCGTACCATGCTTTATTTGGGCGACCGGCTTACGCCAAGTTCATGGCACGGCCGTGTTACGTATATTTGCAGCTCAAGATGCCGGGTC
Source organism: Triticum aestivum (assembly GCF_018294505.1). Lineage (NCBI taxonomy): Eukaryota > Viridiplantae > Streptophyta > Magnoliopsida > Poales > Poaceae > Triticum > Triticum aestivum. Next base: position 4,918,893 of record NC_057814.1, read on the forward strand.
ACAATGGGACCATTACGGTTCATGGCAGCCGAAAGATAGCCTTGGAGTGCGAGGAAGGTGACGCTGCTTACGCTGAATCTGTTTGTGCGACAGAGGAATTAAAGTTTTACAAGGATAATGTTGACCTGGCAGATATGAAGTCTTTAAAAAAGCCGACCACGGAGCATGAGCCGGTAATGAAATTTAAGTCGGCCGATGAGACTAAGCTTATTGACTTTGTGCCAGGCGACTCATCTAAGCAGTTCAGCATCAGTGCCAATCTGGATCCTAAATAGGAAAGCGCGCTCATCGAGTTCATCCGTTAGAACCGGGACATCTTTGCATGGAAACCTTCTGACGTGCCGGGTGTACCGAGAGAACTCGCTGAGCACACTCTTAATATTGATCCAAAGTTTAAGCCAATCAAGCAATTTCTCTAGCGGTTTAATGAGGAGAGGCGGAAAGCCATTGGTGAGGAAGTAGCCCGGCTCTTGGCGGCCGGGTTCATCGTTGAAGTCTTTCATCCAGAATGGCTAGCTAACCCGGTGCTCGTGCTCAAGAAGAACGGCACCTGGCGTATGTGTGTGGATTATACGGATTTAAACAAGGCTTGTCCGGCTGATCCTTTTGCTCTCCCCCGTATTGATCAAATTATTGATGCTACGGCGGGTTGTGAGCGTTGAAGTTTTTTGGATGCTTACTCTGGGTACCATCAGATCAAAATGGCAGTTAAGGACCAAGAGAAGACGGTGTTCATTACCCCTTTTGGAGCCTTCTGTTATGTGTCTATGCCGTTTGGGCTCAAGAGCGCCCAGGCGACATACCAGCGGTGCATACAGAATTGTCTTCATAATCAGATTGGGCGCAACGTTCATGCCTATGTGGATGATATTGTGGTAAAATCCAGAGAGAAGGAGACCTTGATAGACGATCTGAGGGAGACCTTTGGTAATGTCCGGGTCTACAAGATGATGCTTAACCCGGCCAAGTGTGTCTTTGGTGTCCCTGCAGGCAAGCTCTTGGGTTTTCTGGTTTCTCATAGAGGCATTGAAGCTAACCCGAAGAAGATCAAGGCAATCACCTCCCTGGCTAAGCCGGCGTGTATAAATGACGTCCAGCGTCTGGCGGGTCGGATCGCTGCTTTAAGTCAATTTATAAGCCGGTTGGGTGAAAAGGCCATACCGCTATATCAGATGATGAAGAAAACAGATGATTTTGTCTGGAGTGATGCTGCCAACACCGCCTTTGAGGATTTAAAAAGACAGTTAGCTGAACCGCCAGTTCTTGCTGCTCCTGTTGATAAGGAGCCCTTATTATTGTATGTAGCCACTAACACACGAGCCGTCAGTGTGGCCATCGTGGTGGAGCGCAAGGAGGCGGGTAAGGAACATCCGGTTCAGCGGCCGGTTTACTACGTCAGCGAAGTACTTATTGAGTCCAAGCAACGGTATCCACATTGGCAGAAGCTTGTTTATGGGGTATTCATGGCAAGCCGGAAGCTTAAGCAATATTTCCAGGGCCACCCTATCACTGTGGTTAGTTCTGCTCCTTTAGGAGATATCATCCAAAACAGAGAAGCCACAGGAAGAGTCGCTAAGTGGGCCATTGAACTTGGGCCTCATGGTCTAAAGTATGTGCCACGCACGGCTATCAAATCACAAGCATTGGTAGATTTCATCAACGATTGGACAGAGCTGCAGATGCCTAAAGAGAAACCGGATAACACATACTGGACTATTCACTTCGACGGGTCCAGGCAATTGGAGGGCTCGGGGGCTGGAGTCGTGTTAGCTTCCCCTCGAGGTGACAAATTTTGTTATGTACTACAGTTGATGTTTCCTTGTACTAACAATGCAGCTGAGTACGAGGCCTTGCTCCATGGTCTTCGGATGGCTAAGGAGATGAGCTTAAGCCGGGTAAGGTGCTTTTGCGACTCAGATTTGGTGGCCCAACAAGTATCAGGCAAGTGGGATTCCAAGGACCCCCTCATGGCGGCTTATCACCGTGAAGTTGATGCCATTGCCGGACATTTTCAGGGTTACCAAGTAGAGCACATTGACCGCAGAAAGAATGAGGCGGCTGATGCCTTAAGCCGGCTGGGCTCTCAGCGAAAGCCAGTGCCGCCTAATACTTTCTTGGATATTCTGCATAACCCTTCTGTCAAGTTACCTACAGAGGAAGACTTGGCTGTTCCAGACCCTGAAGCACAGTTGGTGGCGGCTCTTGATGTTATCCCAGATTGGACAGTGCCATACTTGGCTTACATGACCCGGGGAGAATTGCCTGAGGATGAAATTTTGGCCAGACAAATAACCCGGCGGTCTAAGTCAATGATAATTGCCAATGGCGAGTTGCATCATCGCAGTGTCACTGGGGCTTTTCAGCATTGTGTTTCCCCTGAGGAAGGGCAGGAAATTTTACGAGAGATTCACGAGGGGGATTGTGGCCATCATGCCGGCTCAAAATCCCTTGTGGCCAAAGCTTTTCGTCACGGTTTTTATTGGCTGACGGCTCATGCCGATGCAGAGGACTTAGTCAGTAAATGTGACGGTTGTCAGAAGTTCTCAAGACGTGCTCACGTGCCGGCTCAAGAGTTGAGGATGATTCCAATCACTTGGCCGTTTGCAATCTGGGGGCTTGATATGGTTGGACCTTTCAAAAGGTCCAAGGATAAGAAGACCCACCTCTTGGTGGCGGTTGACAAGTTCACAAAGTGGGTTGAGGCAGAGCCAGTTAGTAAGTGTGATGCAGCCACGGTGGTTCAGTTCATGAAAAAGGTGATATTTCTCTTTGGTTTTCCACACAGCATTATAACTGACAATGGTACCAATCTGTCTAAAGGCGCCATGGAAGAATTTTGTCAACGAGAGCATATTCGACTTGATGTTTCATCAGTAGCTCACCCCCAATCCAATGGTCAAGCTGAGAGAGCCAATCAGGAAATCTTGAAAGGCATCAAGCCCCGGCTTTTGGTCCCTTTGCAGCGGACGCCGGGTTGTTGGGTGGAGGAGTTACCCTCTGTGATATGGAGCATCAATACTACTCCTAATAGGTCTACGGGTTATACGCCTTTCTTCATGGTTTACGGAGCCGAGGCGGTTCTCCCTAGTGACATCCGTCATGACTCGCCTCGTGTGGTGGCTTATGTTGAGACGGACAATGAACAAGCGCGTCAGGATGCTCTTGACTTGTTGGATGAACAGCGTGATATAGCAGCAGCTCGCTCGGCGATTTACCAACAAGACCTGCGCCACTATCACAGCCGCCAGGTTAAGTCCAGAACCTTTCAGGAAGGTGACTTGGTGCTCCGGCTCATCCAGGATCAAACAGATGCACACAAGTTATCCCCACCTTGGGAAGGGCCTTTTGTGGTCAGCAAGAACTTGCACAACGGGTCATACTACCTCATCGATGTTCGAGAGCACAAAGATTCACGTAAGTCGGAGGAGGAGACCCGCCAGCCGTGGAATATAGCTCAGCTTCGGCCTTATTACACTTGAGCCACCGGCTCTCATAATGTACATACTTCCGTGACAATGTATATATTATGATAAATAATAAAGCAGGACATCTGTCCTTTTTCCCCTCAAAGGTAAATGTGTCATTGTTATTTCCATTATGATCTCACATGGTCACTCGGGGGCTGATCCGGCTTACGATTGTATTCGAATCTAGCCGCTAAAAATTATGATCACTAGGGGGCTTCCTATTCAAACATAGGTCGTATTCGAACCAAAGAGAACATAGCTGTCGATACCCTTTTGATCGGCACACTGCCGAGCTCATTGGGGAGTTTCTTGGTCATATTTGAACCATAGCTCAACCCCCTTTGAGAACCGACGTGGATCGTATTCGAATCAGCGTCGATAAACAACTCTCAAGGTCATTTGAGGGCTTCCTGTTCAAACATAGGTCGTATTCGAACCAAAGAGAACATAGCTGTCGGTACCCTCTTGATCGGCAACACCAAAGCCATTGGGGGCTATACGATTGTATTCGAATCTTAGCTTAACCCTTTTTGGGATGGTTTTCTGGTCGTATTCGAATCAGAAGCCTCTAAGTTTTTTGAAGTTTTTTTTCTTGAAAACAATGTTTGGATTCCATTTGAAGTTCTTCTGATCATGTCTAAAGTGTTCAAGGGTGGTTCCTATTCCACTGGCTTAACCTTGATCAATAAAGATGATCGCATATAATAGACATCGTATTACAGAGTTGGGTTCTCACCCTCATTGTTCGGGTCACATAAACCGGAAGTATAATCAAAGGGTCACAGGTATGCTGTTGTGGTTGTTTCGAAGATATAATTGAGAACCGGCTTTTTATGATTTTGACTCCGAGTTATATGTAAAATATATGACCCTCTATGCGGTAAGCCGCCAAGGGACTTGTAATTGGTTCTCCATGCAGGACAGTTAAAGGCAGCCCTTTAAACATACGGAAGAAGAGGATCAGCATAAAACAGGGGAATATAAGATGGCGGCTTAAACAGTGTTGAGCGCCACACAGGTGCGCGATGGCACGACAAAAATAAGTGTTTTCCTATTCTATTACATGACTCCCCGAGTCCAAATAGTGAAGCATTGTTTTTTATCAAGACATAAATATGAGCCGCCTGAGGAGTCAAAGGTGTTGTTGGGCTGACGCTTCCGGTTCATCCCTTTCCACTCCTCCGGTTGTTTCCCTGTCCTGGAAAGTTGATGATTTCCAGTCAATGCCACTCAAGGCTTCAAATTCAGCTTCATCATCAATTAACTCGGCCGGATCAACTTCAGGGGCGAAAGAATGCTTACGAGGGGGAGGGATCAGACTGATTGCCTCATAGTGTGGTGTTGGAATTCTCTGATTATCGGCGTCATAATCCGGTTGATATTTGCTAAGATCCGTATCATTACCGATCAGAGTGGCCACAGGACGTACGTCCTTCACGCAAGCGGCGAACTCCTTCTGGTCAAATGGGGTGCCATCCTCCTTCAAACTGGGATACCCAAGGGCGATGTCGGTCGGGTCTAGCTCCGGTAGCCACGCCTTGGCCCGGCTTAAAGCAGCTATGGCTCCGGCTCTTGCAGAAGCTTGTCTCAATTCCTGGAAACGTTGAGGTAGCATGGCAAGCCGCCTTAGCACATCCGCCAGATGAGTGGGAACTTCATTTGACAGAGCCACGACGGCTAAGGCGCGTTGTGACCCGGTGTAGAGTTGTTCCACCAGGGTATAAATGGCCTTCAGTTTTGTCAGGATGTTCTGGTTGAGATTGGCACTCTTGGAGCCTGCATTACAAGGTCAGGTGAGCTGAGGACAATTGAGATGTTTGTTGAAAAAGATTGAAGCTAGCTAACACTTGCAGAATAACTTACCAAAGATTGCTGAGACCATCTGAGATATATGGCGTTTTAAGCCGGATAGCTCGGCGGTTGTTTCTGCAAGAGTGGCCTCCGCTTGTTCAGCCCGGTTGAGTAAAGCGGTCTTTTCATCCACCCAGGCCTTTCTTTCTGCCTCAAACTTCTTTTTCAATTTTTCTTGTGCGGATATACTGACTTCAAGCTTGGAATTCGCCTTTTGGGTTTCAATTTCTTGAGTTTTCAGGCGATTCTTCAAGTCGGAGATCTCCGATTCAAATTGCTTAATGGCGGCCTGTATACATTCCGGGTTATAGTTAGGATTATCATAATGCAACATTAAGTCTCAAGCACTTTGCAAGCAAAGATACTTGGCACTTGGGGGCTAATGTATGCTAAAGCGCTCTAATTACAGTGGCGGTTCATGGAAATAAAGTCCCAAGCACTTTGCAAGCAAAGATACTTGGCACTTGGGGGCTAATGCATATTGCTGTTCAAGTACTTGGTTAAAATACGGTGAAGACCGGTTCGATCATGCTGTCTAAGCCGGCCCTTGGGTGCTACCGGATAAGCCGGTTTTCTTACAGTGATTATTAAGCTGATGACAAGTCTATAGCATATTTCATCATAAGTAATAGACTTGGGGGCTGGCCTAGTAAGGATAACTAAGGAACAAGCAACAAGAGTTATACCTCGGATTTTTGGTGTATTTGTTTCACCATATCAACTTCCAGATCTCGGTTGTTGTGCACTTGGTTTACATAACTAGAGACGATTTCTCCAATACTCAGATGAGCATAATCAGTGACATCCAGCCGGGTTTTGCGACGTTCCAGAAGTTCTTCTTTGGCGGAGCACTTGGCCAGCGCAGTGGGGTTTCCCGGTTCAATGAAGTCAGTCCGGGTGATTTCGACGTCCGGGTCATCCGCCTTGGCCGGGCTAGGGTTCTCCGGATCTTCAGAACCTTCCATGGCTTGTTCGACGAGCGGATCAGTGGTGAGAGTTGGAGTGTCATGTGCTGGTTCAGGCGATGGCTCATGAGCGGAAGTATCAGGAGCAGCCGCTCTGAGCTCCGGATCAGCAAAGACTGGTTCTTTGGCCGGCTTACTTTTCTTCGTCCTCTTGCTGGGCTTTACTTGTACACTGAAAATTAAAGGGTTAGTACAAAAAGCATGAGTAAGATAAGCACAAGATAAACAGATTATCATTACCCTGGAGCAGTTTTGAAAGCCGGCATGCTGGACTGCATTGATTCATCGGAGGAAGGTGAAGTTCCCTGATAGTTTGAGTCAGAAGAATTGAGTGGTTGACGAGTAAAACCCGCCAAAGGATACAAAGAATATAAATCAGAGATAACCTTAGCTCGGCGTTTTCTTGTTGCATCGGGTAAGCCGGAGGAGAGGTCCGCATCTTTACTGGTCCGGGTCTGCCTCTGACTCTCGTGAATCTGTTGCTTCAAAAGAAATTGAGGATCTTGATAAGCTAAAGGATGTGAAAATCTTACTTTCCGGGTTACCCTTCGGATTTTCTGTCTTGGTAAAGGCTCGGAGTCGGAGGAAATTATAGTTACCTCTTCAGTTACTGCATGACTTGCTCCTGTATCCTCCTGCTGATAATCAGTGTCAATAAGATGGTTAAAGAAGGAGTCTAAAGAGTGAAGAGTTACCTCTGACTCGGAGGTATCATCCAGATGAAACATGTCTGAGGCGCTAGGTTTGTTCCCCTTCTTACGGGCAGTGGCTTTTCTGGCGGCTTTCTTGGCCTTTCTGGCCTTCTTTGCAGCCTCATGGTCATACTTGACCTTCCAGAATTTATCACCAGCCTGTAAAATATAGCAAGAGTTTTTGAGTAAAGATGAAATTGACAAAATGGAAAGTAAGATGCTCAAGTTAATGGTTTACCGCTGGAGCCCGGTTAGCCTTGCAGAAAGGATTTAAGCCCGCTTTCCCGCAATCTGCCAGGCTCTCGTTCAGAAGAGATTTGGTCATGTCATTAACGACATCCTCAGGTAAGTCGTCAGGACTGTGCCGTAGAGGATCATTTTTCTGGCCTGTGTAATTGCACATCAAGCCGGGGCGGCGGCTCAAGGGAATCACCCGCTAGGCAATCCAAACCCGGACCAAGTCAATACCGTTTAGGCCGTTCCCCAGAAGAGCTTTGATCTTGTTGATAGTGGGGGCAAGTGTTTGACGTTCAGCCGGAGATAATTTATCTGGTAAAGGGTGAGTTGACTCCAGGCGCAGGGCGCGAAAGCCGGGCAAGGGGTTCTCATCAGCCGGAGAAGTGTCTTGACAGTAGAACCAAGTCTGGTTCCAATCTTTAGGGTGACTCGGCGGCTCGGCATAAGGGAAGAGGCAGTCTCTACGTCGTTGGATTGAGATCCCACCAAGTTCCAAACTGGGCCCGTGGGCACATTCGTTTTGACGGTTCAGATAAAATAACTCTCTAAAGAGTAGTATGCTGGGTTCTTCTCCAAGGTACACCTCACAGAATACTTGGAAATTGCAGATGTTTGACACGGAATTGGGTCCGATGTCTTGAGGGCGCGGGTCAAAAAAGTGTAAGACGTCTCTGAAAATTTTTGAGCCGGGTGGAGCAAAGCCCCGGCTCATGTGATCAGTAAAAATGACAACTTCCCCATCCTTGGGTTGAGGTTTTTCTTCTGACGGGTCAGGAGCGCGATAAGACAAGATCTCTTTCTTCGGCAGATGACCACTCTTCACAAAACTGTCTAAGATGCTATCAGTGACGGTGGATTTAACCCAGTTGCATGTGATGGGTGCTTTGGGAGCCTTGGGCGGCATTATGAAGGGTGGAAGCCTATGACAAAATAAAAATTTCCGGTTCAAATTTAAGCCGGAGAAAATACTTCAATTCATATTCAAGATGGCGGCTTACGAAGCGGCCTAATGATATATGGCTAATTGTGTCAGATTGTTTAAACCGCCATGGGAAACAGTAGCAATTAAATTATTTAAATCCACTATGAGTGATCAGGATCATTCATTGAGCATTGCCTCGTTAAGCCGGCGGTAAGAGCCGTCATGGATAATGGATACAGTTTTTTGCCTAAGTATCGCACAAACAGGTTTCACAGGTTGCAGTTGCTATTTTGGATCAAACGGTGGTTCAGAAAAGAAAATATTCTAGACCTAAAAACTAGTACATATGAGTTCGTGAGCTCTAATGAGGTCTTTTTACAAGCAAAAGGGATCTGCTAGTATTGAAAATGGATGCGAAACAACTACCGCATGAGTTCCATACTACTTTTGGATCAAATAAAGCCGCGGTGGAGGAATTACGAAGAAACTGTGTTGAACCATGAAGAACACGGAAGAACTTGAAAACCCTAAATGCAGGTCTGAAGTGCGGGAAGGTGAAGACTTACGGCTGTAGATCTACTGCGGAGGATCGCCGCCGTTCTCTGGTCGATTCAGGTTGATGCAGCGGCCAAGATCGACGAAGATGAGGTGCTCTGCTGCGGCGGCGGGGAGAATGAAGAAAGACCTAAAGGTCATGCTTATTTATAAGGAAGGACTGACAGAGAGGGCGCGAGAAACGAGGAGGCCAGACATGGATATCCAGCTACTCCGACGCCTCGATTTTCGGGATGGTCATTAAGATAAAGATCCATTGAGATATGACAGAATAAAATGAATTTAATGGAAGATGACTTCATGGCGGGTTATCATGAATTCAGAAGATGACGTCATGGCGGGTTATAATTTTGCACAGACAGAAGCCAGAAAGTTTTTCTTAAAGTATTGAAGATTGACATGAACCGGTTCAAATCAATCTGGGGCCTAATGTTGGGGATATAACTACTAGTGTAACCCGCCCAGGAGGGGCCGGGTTACGCTATAGCAATTCATTATATGAAGCCCAATATAAAGCTTGAAGATGGCGGTTCAATAAAGGGCCTAAAGCCCGTAGGCGACTTAAGGCCCGTAGTGATAAACCGCCGTAATGGCGTGACTTGTGTTGTAAGGCAAGATTAACTAGTTACCGAGCCGGATACTGTTTATAAGCCGGCTGGGACTCTGTAGGCCGCGGGGCGTCAACCCGTGTATATAAGGGGATGACCTGCCGGCGGCTTAAGAGAGATAACATCAAATCGGTAGCCAGGCATAGCGGAATCGCTCCCTGGTCATCGAAACCCTAGTAATCCACCTCAACTGGAGTAGGCTTTTACCTTCACCGTAAGGGGCCGAACCAGTATAACCCTCGTGTCCTTTGTCCCGCTTTAACCCCTTTAAGCTTCCTAGTTGCAATGGCTCCACGACTAAGTCCTTTCACAAGGGCATCTGTCGTGACTATTCCACGACACTACCAATGTGAGTTTATTGATAATGGAATCATATCTTCATATGCTAAGGGTGTTTATAATTACTATGATGTTCAACAAATTGAAGAATTTGTTGCTTTTAAGGGTGCTTATGAAATTGCTTCTTTGATTGAAAAGTATGATGCTACTCTCTACAAATCTGAAAATTTTGCCATACTTAAATATTGTATGATAATTATGCTTCTAATGCCTATGTTAAATTATATATTGAGGACTCCTCCGCTGTCCAAGCAGAGACTAATATTTTGCAGGAGTCTATGGAAGAAGAACTTGATGAAACTGTGAGCTCATTGGATGAAAAAGATGATGAGGAGAGCGAAGAACAAAAGGAGGAAGAGCGGATTAGCTACCCGTGCCCACCTTCTATTGAGAGTAACTCTTCAACCCATACATTGTTTACTTCCCCTTCGTGCTTACCGAAGGATGATTGCTATGATGATTGCTATGATGATTGTTATGATCCCTTTAATTCGTTTGAAATATCCCTTTTTGATGATGCTTGCTATGCTTATGGCCAAGATGCCAATATGAATTATGCTTATGGAGATGAACTTGCTATAGTTCCTTATGTTAAACATGAAATTGTTGCTATTGCACCCACGCATGATAGTCCTATTATTTTTTTGAATTCTCCCGACTACACTATATCGGAGAAGTTTGTGCTTATTAAGGATTATATTGATGGGTTGCCTTTTACTACTACACATGATGATTTTGATGAATGTAATATGCATGTGCTTGCTGCTCCTACTTGCAATTATTATGAGAGAGGAACTATATCTCCACCTCTCTATGTTTCCAACACGATAGAATTGCAAGAAACTGCTTATATTATGCATTGGCCTTTACTTGGTGTGCATGAATTGTTCTTTTATGACATGCCGATGCATAGGAAGAGAGTTAGACTTCGTTGTTGCTTGATATATGTTACTTTGTGCTCACTACTAAATCACAAAGCATTGTTAATTAAAATTGGCTTTGATATACCTTGGGATCCGGGTGCATTCATTACTTGAGCACTATATGCCTAGCTTAATGGCTTTAAAGAAAGCGCTGCCAGGGAGACAACCCGGAAGTTTTAGAGAGTCATTTATTTCTTTTGTGTGCTTTTATAAAGTTTAAAAATAAAAATAATGTGCCAAGGTTTGCCTTTAGGATGTTTACAATGCTTGTTGGTTTGTACGGTGCAGGACAGAAACTTTGGCTGTAGTGCGCGATTTTACATTTTTTACTAGAACGTCAAACAGTTCTGATTCTTTTTGCACTGTCTTTACATACAAATTTTTTATTTTTCATAATTTTTGTAGAATATTTGGGGTAGGATAAGTATGGTGAATATTCAGATTGCTACAGACTATTCTGTTTTTGACAGATTCTGTTTTTGATGCATAGTTTACTGGTTTTGATGAAACTATCAATTTCTATCAGTGGATTAAGCCATGGAAAAGTTATATTACAGTAGACACAATGAAAAAACAAAATATGAATTGGTTTTCAACAGTACTTAGAGTAGTGATTTGCTTTATTATACTAACGGATCTTACCGAGTTTTCTGTTGAAGTTTTGTGTGGATGAAGTGTTTGATCGAGGAGGTCTCGATATGAGGAAAAGGAAGAGAGGCAAGAGCTCAAGCTTGGGGATGCCCAAGGCACCCCAAGTAAATATTCAAGGAGACTCAAGCGTCTAAGCTTGGGGATGCCCCGGAAGTCATCCCCTCTTTCTTCAACAAATATCGGTATGTTTTCGGATTCGTTTCGTTCATGCGATATGTGCAAGTCTTGGAGCGTCTTTTGCATTTAGTTTTCACTTTTCTTTTATGCACCATGCTGGTATGAGATAGTCCATGGTTGATTTATAGAGTGATCATTGCACTTCACTTATATCTTTTGAGTATGGCTTTATAGAATGCTTCATGTGCTTCACTTATATCATTTGAAGTTTGGATTGCCTGTTTCTCTTCACATAGAAAACCGCCATTTGTAGAATGCTCTTTTGCTTTGTTTTTATTTGTTAGAGCGTGGGCATATCTTTTGTAGAAAGAATTAAACTCTCTTGCTTCACTTATATCAATTTAGAGAGATGACAGGAATTGGTCATTCACATGGTTAGTCATAAAATCCTACATAAAACTTGTAGATCGCTGAATATGATATGTTTGATTCCTTGCAATAGTTTTGTGACATAAAGGTGGTGATATTAGAGTCATGCTAGTTGGGTAATTGTGAAATTGAGAAAATACTTGTGTTGAGGTTTGCAAGTCCTATAGCATGCACGTATGGTAACCGTTGTGTGACAAATTTGAAGCATGTGGTGTTTCTTTGATTGTCTTCCTTATGAGTGGCGGTCGGGGACGAGCGATGGTCTTTTCCTACCAATCTATCCCCCTAGGGGCATGCATAGTAGTACTTTGCTTCGAGGGCTAATAAACTTTTGCAATAAGTATACGAGTTCTTTATGACTAATGTGAGTCCATGGATTATACGCACTCTCACCCTTCCATCATTGCTAGCCTCTTCGGTACCGTGCATTGCCCTTTCTCACCTCGAGAGTTGGTGCAAACTTCGCCGGTGCATCCAAACCCCGTGATACGATACGCTCTATCACACATAAGCATCCTTATATCTTCCTCAAAACAGCCACCATACCTACCTATCATGGAATTTCCATAGCCATTCCGAGATATATTGCCATGCAACTTCCATCATCATCATATACATGACTTGAGCATTCATTGTCGTATTGCTTTGCATGATCGTAAGATAGCTAGCATGATGTTTTCATGGCTTGTCTGTTTTTTTATATCTTTGCTATGCTAGATCATCGCACATCCCGGTACACCACCGGAGGCATTCATATAGAGTCATATCTTTGTTCTAGATATCGAGTTGTAATATTGAGTTGTAAGTAAATAAAGTGTGATGATCATCATTATTAGAGCATTGCCCTAGTAAGGAAAGGATGATGGAGACTATGATTCCCCCACAAGTCGGGATGAGTCTCCGGACTTTATGAAAAATAAAAGAGGCCAAAGAAGCCCAAATAAAAAAAAGGCCAAAGAAGCCCACCAAAAAAAAGAGAGAAAAAGAGAGAAGGGGAAATGCTACTATCCTTTTACCACACTTGTGCTTCAAAGTAGCACCATGTTCTTCATAGAGAGAGTCTCCTATGTTTTCACTTTCATATACTAGTGGGAATTTTCATTATAGAACTTGGCTTGTATATTCCGATGATGGGCTTCCTCAAATGCCCGAGGTCTTCATGAGCAAGCAAGTTGGATGCACACCCACTTAGTTTTCAGTTTGAGCTTTCATACACTTATATCTCTTAGTGCATCCGTTGTATGGCAATCCCTACTCCTCGCATTGATATCAATTGATGGGCATCTCCATAGCCCGTTGATTAGCCGCATCGATGTGAGACTTGCTCCCTTTTTGTCTTCTCCACATAAACCCCCACCATCATATTCAATTCCACCTATAGTGCTATATCCATGGCTTGCGCTTATGTATTGCCTGAGGGTTGAAAAGGCTGAAGCGCGTTAAAAAGTATGAACCAATTGCTCGACTTGGCATCGGGGTTGTGCATGATGGGAGCATTTTGTGTGACGAAAATGATGCATGGCCAAACTATATGATTTTGTAGGGATAAGCTTTCTTTGGCTATGTTATTTTGATAAGACATAATTGCTTGGTTGGTATGCTTGAAGTATTATCGTTTTTATGTCAAATGATAGACTATTGCTTTGAATCACTCGTGTCTTAATATTCATGCCATGATTAGATTACATGATCAAGATTATGCTAGGTAGCATTCCACATCAAAAATTATTTTATCATTTACCTACTCGAGGACGAGCAGGAATTAAGCTTGGGGATGCTGATACGTCTCCGTCGTATCTATAATTTTTGATTGTTCCATGCCAATATTAATCAACTTTCATATACTTTTGGTAACTTTTTATACTATTTTTGGGACTAACATATTGATCCAGTGCCCAGTGCCAGTTCCTGTTTGTTGCATGTTTTATGTTTCGCAGAACCCAATATCAAACGGAGTCCAAACGGGATAAAAACGGACGGAGAATATTTTTGGAATATTTATGATTTTTTGGAAGTAAAATCAACGCGAGACGGTGCCCGAGGGGGCCACGAGGCAGGGGGCGCCCCTGACCCTCGTGGGCACCCCGTAAGGCAGTTGACGCTCTTCTTTAGCTTCAAGAAAGCTAATTTTCGGAGAAAATTCTGGGCGAAGATTTCAACCCAATCGGAGTTACGGATCTCTGGATATAAAAGAAACGGTGAAAGGGCAGAATCTGAGAATGCAGAAACAGAGAGAGACAGAGAGACAGATCCAATCTCGGAGGGGCTTTCGCCCCTCCCACACCATGGAGACCATGGACCAGAGGGGAAACCCTTCTCCCATCTAGGGAGAAGGTCAAGGAAGAAGAAGAAGAAGGGGGGCTCTCTCCCTCTCGCTTCCGGTGACGCCAGAACGCCGCCGGGGGCCATCATCATCACCGTGATCTACACCAACACCTCCGCCATCTTCACCAGCATCTCCATCACCTTCCCCCATCTATATTCAGCGGTCCACTCTCCCGCAACCCGCTGTACCCTCTACTTGAACATGGTGCTTTATGCTTCATATTATTATCCAATGATGTGTTGCCATCCTATGATGTCTGAGTAGATTTTCGTTGTCCTATCGGTGATTGGTGAATTTCTATGATTGGTTTAATTTGCTTGTGGTTATGTTGCTGTCCTATTGTGCCCTCCGTGTCGCTCAAGCGTGAGGGATTCCCGCTGTAGGGTGTTGCAATATGTTCATGATTCACTTATAGTGGGTTGCTTGAGTGACAGAAGCATAAACCCGAGTAAGGGGTTCTGGCGTATGGGATAAAGGGGACTTGATGCTTTAATGCTATGGTTGGGTTTTACCTTAATGATCTTTAGTAGTTGCGATGCTTCATAGAGTTCCAATCATAAGTGCATATGATCCAAGAAGAGAAAGTATGTTAGCCTATGCCTCTCCCACATAAAACTTGCTATCGGTCTAGTAACGTAGTCAATTTCTTAGGGACAATTCCACAACTCCTACCACCACTTTTCCACACTCGCTATATTTACTTTATTGCTTTTTTATCTAAAGAGCCCCTAGTTTATATTTACGTGCTCTTTATATTCTTGCAAACCTATCCAACAACACCTACAAAGTACTTCTAGTTTCATACTTGTTCTAGGTAAAGCGAACGTTAAGCGTGCGTAGAGTTGTATCAGTGGTCGATAGAACTTGAGGGAATATTTGTTCTACCTTTGGCTCCTCGTTGTGTTCGACACTCTTACTTATCTAAAGAGGCTACAATTGATCCCCTACACTTGTGGGTTATCAGGCGTCCCTATGATTCGGACGGTGAAAATCTTGTTGAGGAATTGATAAAAGTGGGTTTGAAGAGGTCAAGACTTTAACTAGTGATGTGCCCACTATTTTGGATTACAAATACTTCAATTATGATAGTTTCTCTTTGATTGATTGTATTTCTTTGTTGCAGTCCATGATAAATTCACCCCATGCTTATGAACAAAATAAAGCTTTTACTAAACATATTGTTGATGCCATGATGAAAGCTTTTGAAGAAAAGTTGGAATTAGAAGTTTCAATTCCTAGAAAATTGCATGATGAAT
Organism: Triticum aestivum; assembly: GCF_018294505.1. NCBI lineage: Eukaryota > Viridiplantae > Streptophyta > Magnoliopsida > Poales > Poaceae > Triticum > Triticum aestivum. Next base: position 4,934,231 of record NC_057814.1, read on the forward strand.
GGGAACCTACTATCAAAGTCAAGATAAAAAATTATGAGTGTTTTGCTTTGTGTGACTTGGGTGCTAGTGTTTCTACAATCCCGAAATCTTTATGTGATGTGCTTGGTCTTACCAATATTGAGGAATGCTCTTTAAATTTGCACTTAGCGGACTCTACTATTAAAAAGCCTATGGGAAAAATTAATGATGTTCTTATTCTTGCAAATAGGAATTATGTGCCCATAGACTTTATTGTTCTTGATATTGATTCTAATCCGTCTTGTCCAATTATTCTTCGTAGACCGTTTTTGCGTACTATTGGTGCCGTGATTGATATGAAATAAGGCAATATTAAATTTCAATTTCCACTAAGGAAGGGAATGGAACACTCCCCTAGAACAAGAATTAGGCCACCGTATGAATCAATCATGAGGGCATCTTATGGATCTAGAACCAAAGATGACCAAACTTAGATCCTACGCGTTATGCCTAGCTAGGGGCGTAAACCGATAGCATTTGTTTGGAGGCAACCCAATGAATAAAATTTATTTTTGCTTTTTGCTTTCTGTTCTTGAGTGTTAGCACAATTATGCTACTGTTAATTGTGTTTTTTGTGTTTTAATTAGTGTTTGTGCCAAGCAAGGCCTTTGGGAAGACTTGGGTGAAAGTTTATTTGATCTTGCTGGAAAACAGAAACTTTTGCGCTCACGAGATTATTTGTCATTTTTAACAGGAGAGTGATTTTACGTTGATTCTTTTTGCATAGGATTAATAGACAAATTCCTCACGTCCACCAATTTATTTCATAATTTGTGGAGTTACAGAAGTATTCGAAATATTCAGATTGCTACAGACTGTTCTGTTTTTTGAAAGATTCTGTTTTCTTTGCGTTGTGTGCTTGTTTTGATGATTCTATGGTTTTCTTTGATGAGTTTTTGCCATAGAAAAGTTGGAATACAGTAGATATGATGCAAAAACAAAATAAGAATAGGTTTTCTACAGTACTTATTGTAGTGGTTTGGTTTCTTATACTAACGGATCTCACGAAGGTTTTGTTTGAGTTTTGTGTGATTGAAGTTTTCAAGTTTTGGTTTATCTTACGATGGATGAAGGAATAAGGATAAGCAAAAGGATAAGCTTGGGGATGCCCGAGGCACCCCAAGATAATATTCAAAGAAGTAGCATCCAACTAAGCTTGGGGATGCCCCCGAGTGGCATCCCCGCTCTCTTCTAACAACCATCGGTATTTTACTTGAAACTATATTTTTATAAATCACATGATATGAGTTTTGCTTGGAGCATCTTGTATGATATGAGTCTTTGCTTGTTTTGCTTTGTGTTTTAAGTGTTGAATCCTTGCTGGACACACCCTTTTGAGAGAGCCAAAAATTATGCTATGCTTGCTCCTATGCTTTACTTAAATTCATAGAGCCTTGGATTTGCTCTAGTACTTCACTTATATCTTTTTGAGCACAGTGTGCTTTGTTATTTTTGAAGAAATGCTCTCATGCTTCACTTAGATTTATTTGGGAGTTAGTAAATTTGAAGAAATTCTCTCTTGCTTCACTTACATTATTTTGAGAGAAAGAAAAAATTATGCTCATGATCTTCACTTATATTTGTTTGACTTATCAAAAGCAACATATGAAAATAGTCCAAAGTGATAGATATCCAAGGAGGGTATAATAAAAACTTTCATGAAGATCATTGGACAAAATAAACTTGATTCTTTGTAATGGTTTTGAGATATGACGATATGATATGTGAGTCATGTTGATGAGTAATTGTGCTTTAGTAAGAATATTGATGTTAAGGTTTGTGATTCCCTATGCAAGCACGAAAGTCAATAGCTATGCAATGAAATTTATATCCTACTTATGGTGCATTATTCGGTGTTACTTATGCTTAATGCTTGGGTACGAGATTTTTGCTTTTTGGTTGGTCGCTTCTCAATCTTTTTGTTAGGCTTCATTTTGCACTAAGTATGATCACTACTTGTGCATCCAAAACCCTTTAAACCAGTTTTGTCGTATGAGTCCACTATACCTACCTATATGCGGTATTTCCATGTCGTTCTAAGCAAATTTGCATGTGCCATCTCTAATGTTCAAAATAAATTTCTCTTTTGTGTGCTCTACTACTCGCGAAGCGGTAAAGGGTAGCCAATATTTTCCATGCTAGATGTGTTATTCTCATGATGAGTGTTTATTCACTTGTCATTGCAAGAGAGTACGACAAAGTTACTAGGGATGCCCAGTCCCAAAATGAATAATGAATTTACTTTATGTTGTCAAATAATAAATTCCTTTGAAAGTGTTGGTATGGAGGGCACCCGTGGATACGGTTAGCCATTGAAAGTGAAAGTTATGGTGGAAAAAGAAATAAACTTTATTTTCTGTTTGGGAACCGCCTATGATGTATCTAGCATGGAAAGTGTTGGGATGCTCTAAGTCGTTTTCGTTGGTGGGAAAAGTATGCCTCTCAAAAATAATTTTTATCTCTCAATTTAAGCTTTGAGCTCTGGCACCTCTACAAATCCCTACTTCCCTCCGCGAAGGGCCTTTCTTTTACTTATGCAATTTTTATTTTGAATTTGAGTCTCCATCTTCTCTTATAAAGCACCAACTAAGGGGCACTATGATCGTATTTGAGCATTGGGTGTAGCTAATATTCGAGTGTGTTTCATGAATGGATCAATGATTGACCATAATGGGCTAGGGATAACTTGCTTTAGTGTTGATATTTTGAAAGACATGGTTGCTTGTTGGTATGCTTGAGTATTAAAGTCTTCATGTCAAAACTAGACTATTGCTTTGAATCATATAAAAGTCCATATGTCCATGCTATAAAGAAAAGAAATGTGATGAACATGTTAGGCAGCATTCCACATCAAAAACTCTGTTTTTATCATTTACCTACTCGAGGACGAGCAGGAATTAAGCTTGGGGATGCTGATACGTCTCCAACGTATATATAATTTTTGATTGTTCCATGCTATTATATTATCATTCTTGGATGTTTTACAATCATTTTATATCATTTTTTGGTACTAACCTATTGACATAGTGCCCAGTTCCAGTTGCTGTTTTCTGCATGTTTTTTACATCGTACGAAATCAATATCAAACGGAGTCCAAACGCAACGAAACTCCTGGAGGATTTTTTTGGGCCAGAAGAAAGCCATTGGGCCAAGGAAGCACCTTGGGGGCTGCTGGAGGGGAGCAGCACCCACCAAGGCGCGCCAGGAGGCCCAGGCGCGCCCTGGTGGGTGCTGCTCACCTCGGGTGCCCCCTGAACCGCCTCTTCGCTCTATAAATACCACAATATTCCAGAAACCCTAGGGGAGTCGACGAAAATCAATTCCAGCCGCTGTAGAGTCCAGAACCACCAGATCCAATCTAGACACCGTCATGGAGGGGTTCACCACTTCCATTGGTGCCTCTCCTATGATGCGTGAGTAGTTCTTTGTAGACCTACCAGTCCGTAGTTAGTAGCTAGATGTCTTCCTCTCTCTCTCTTGATTATCAATACAATGGTCTCTTGGAGATCCATATGATGTAAGTCTTTTTGCGGTGTGTTTGTAGGGGTCCGATGAACTTTGAGTTTATGATCAGATCTATGTTTTTATACATGAAAGTTATTTGAGTCTTCTTCGATCTCTTATATGCATGATTGCTTATAGCCTCGTATTTCTTCTCCGATATTTGGGTTTTGTTTGGCCAACTTGATCTATTTATCTTGCAATGGGAAGAGGTGCTTTGTAGTGGGTTCGATCTTACGGTGCTTGATCCTAGTGACAGAAGGGGAACCGACACGTATGTATCGTTGCTACTAAGGATAACAAGATGAGATCTACATCCCCGCAATAGATAAACGGATCTCGTCTACATCATGTCATCGTTCTTATTGCATTACTCCGTTTTCTCATGAACTTAATACACTAGATGCATGCTGGATAGCGGTCGATGTGTGGAGTAATAGTAGTAGATGCAGGCAGGAGTCGGTATACTAATCTTGGACGTGATGCCTATATAATGGTCATTGCCTGGATATCGTCATGATTATTTGAAGTTCTATCAATTGCCTAACAGTAATTATTTTCCCACCGTTTGCTATTTTTCTCGAGAGAAGCCACTAGTGAAATCTACGGCCCCGGGGTCTCTTTTCATCATATTTGCCTTTACGATCTATTTTCTCTTGCATTTATTTTCAGACCTATCAAACCAAAAATACAAAAATACCTTGCTGCAATTTATTTGTTCCGCGATCAATTTATCCTATCTACCACTTTTACCTCACATTATTTGCCTATATTTTGAGGCGCCGTACCCGAAAGGGATTGGCAACCCCTTTAACACGCCGGGTTGCAAATATTTGTTATTTGTGTGCAGGTGTTGTTTCCGTGGTGTGAGGAGGTTCTCCTACTGGTTCGATAACCTTGGTCTCAGCACTGAGGGAAATACCTTACGTCGCTATACTGCATCATCCCTTCCTCTTTGGGGAAATATCGACGTAGTTCTAGCAGACATCAGTGGACGCCACTGAGCTGAACTTGTGCTGAACGCGGAGGTGCCATACGTTCGGTAATCGATCGGTTGGATCACGAAGAAAGTTCGACTGCATCAACCGCGTTGTTAAACGCTTCCGCTTACGGTCTACGAGGATACGTAGACACATTCTCTCCCTCGTTGCTATGCATCTCCATGGAGGCCTCGAGAAGGTGCAAAGGAGTCTAATAATTTGCCATTACACTTTATCGAATATTTAACTGAGTTAACACACACCATGATCCGTGAGGCCCAGTCTTGGGAGAAACCACACTTGATCAAAACATTCTACAACAAAGTCCAATCCACATGGTCATACGCCTTGGGAAGGTCAAGTTTATAAGCATGACATCTCTATGCATTGCCCTTCAGTGATTACATATAATCAATCCATTCAAAAGCTATGATGGAATTGTCGGAAATAAGGCATCCCGGATTAAACACACTTTGATTTTCTGATATAATTAAGCTCAGTCAAAATAGGACACTGATAGAACATGTTACTGATACTAATTGGACGGAAATCCTTCAGCTCCTTAGGGTGGCAAACCTGAGGAATTAGGACTATCGCCGTATCATTAACCCCATCGGGCATAATCCAATCGATGCAAAAATTCATTACCGCCTCAATAGTTTTTGCCTTCAATACCGCCCAATTACGTTAATAAAAACGTGCAGGAAATCCATTTGTACCTGGCGCTTTGAGGGTCTGATCTGAAATAATGTATCTGAAACCTCTTTTTCAGTATATGGAGCCGACAAACCATCATTCATTTCAACGGTCAGCTTCATCGTAATACTCTGAACGACCTCCTCTGGGTCAATGGTGGGATCCTTTTTACCATCCCTGATGGCATGTCGCACCATGTACCATCATGTGTGCGGAGCCTTTGAATCAAGTTCATCCGCATCCGCCACACCGCACGTCGATGCAAGTACTGCGTATTGTGTTCCGCTTCCTTGAGTCAAGTGATACATGAACGTTGCAGCCACATCATCTCTTCGCGGTATAAAAGTTCATCTAGCTCGTTCATCTTCTGCCGGATCGCTGCACGATCGGCATTCCCACCCTGCATACTACTCAATTCATCACGCAGTTTTTCATTCTCGAGTGACATGTGCATAGTTCTTCTTACTCCAATCTTTTAGATTTCTCGTCATTTCCTTCAACGAGTTCGCAACCGAACCAAAGTCCCCGCTCGGCTTGTTCTTCTCCCAAGCCTTTTGCCACTGCATCCGGCAGGGACGGTTCACGTTCCCACATAATTTCATACCTAGGAGACAAGCACTGGCGCTGTTCGCCCACCACCGGCACCAACTGTAGCAGCACCGGGCAGTGGCCCAAAATTTCTCGCTTGAACTGGTTGTATTTCCGTTCTTTGCAATGGAAAGGGGTAAAGCCCGGTTCAAAAAAAAAATCCTTACAAAATGTTCCTATCATGCTTGTTTGCTTTGTAGTACTGCAGCAAACCATCTGTTTTGTTCCTATAAAGTTTTCCCATCACTCCAAATTTTCCGTTCGGTGCAGGCTCGTCGAAAAGTTCATGTGTTTTTTAATCCTTGGGAAAAAGTTGCTGCGTCTTCACCGATGCAACAAAACAATTTCAGTAATACATTCACGCTGTTCCAAAATTACTTAGAATTTAACAAAACACGTACTCCCACCGTAAACTAATATAAGAGCGTTTAGAATACTAAAATAGTGATCTAAACACTCTTATATTAGTTTATAGAGGGAGTACATCTGAATCACCATATGTATTATTCCATCCCTGTATTATTTTGACCATCCTCCAACTAAAGAGGGGCGTTGTTGCACCATCATTTGGACTATGCCAGTGGAATTTGGTGCCGACTAGATCCCGGCCCCTAGAAGTAGACGACAACTGGAATCTAAGTCGACAAGATCCACTGCTCTAAAGGGCACTACTACAGTGACGTGTGAGATCCCTGCTGGCCAAGGTAATAATGCATCTACAGTCGACGAGAGAAGCACAGCCGCGCAATCGTGTGGGTAAAAGGGAACGAGAGTGAGAGGGGCCAGTGAGCTCACACGTCATCATGAAAGGAGCCATGCCGGCAGCTGGCCTCTGGCTGGTCGACCTCCTTCCTTCTGTAGGCAATGACGGTTTTCTAATTTTGGGTGGACTGTGCATGTGATCAACCATTAAGTACCTTTGCTCCGTGATCTGTGCCACTACGTGCTCTAGCTAGGTTTTTTTTTTTTTTAACTCTCCAGCTAGGCATTTGAGTTTTTGTTGGACTGCCGTATCTAAGCTACGCCATCTCTTCTTTAAAAAAGTTGCTGAAACGTGGCATTTCGCCTCTGGAGTTCAAAAGATTTCGGACAGACCAGGCTTTAGGTACTTGTTCACACACACCATCATTAAGAAGATGGATTGAAACATGCATTTTCACTTGACAGAAAAGAAAAAAAGGAGCGTAGGGGTGCGCACCTTTCCGCTCTACGCAGGTAAAAGATCAATTTCATTGGGTCCCAAGAGAGCCTGTCATGGTCCTTCCAATTTGCATATATACTATTGTTTTTCCACTTCTCACACGGATGCAACGCGCGAGATCCTCCGGGTCCAAGCATTGGTCGACAGCTAATTAACCCATGTAGTAGCTTTTTACAAGATCTCAACACAAAGCGTATGATCTTTGCACGTGAACCGGAGCTCAAGATTGGCTTTTCCTCAACCCTCACTAACCACTCTCTCACACAAATACACACGTAGACCGATAAAACGTGCAAGAATTGATCCACGTCGCATGACGCACATGCGATGTGGAACCAGTGACAGAGCACTGGACGGTCGGGAGTCGGGACAGCGGCTCACGGGCAACTCCACAATCTGCCAAGCTCGCCTCCGGCCGGGTGGTCCGTTCAATCAATCAATAGTACGTGGTGTTGTACCGTGCTGCCCCGCCTTCAACTTCAGTCACATGCAGCCAGGATCCATGGACGGCTCACAAACCCTAGAGGTACATGCATGTCATATATATATATATATATCATCACTGTGACTACCAACGGCTCCATTTGATTAAGATCTTGGATCCATGAACAGTGCCACCACACACACACGTTTGAGAAGAAGACAAGGCGTGGTTGAGGAGGAGGGCTCCATGGCTGAAAGCGACGGCAACGGCGGAGGCGCATGGGCGCCATGGACGACAGCTACGTGAACGACCGAGCTAACCTGTGGCCTACATCGAGGACGACGATGGCTATATCAACGGAGCAACGGGAGGTTGGTTGGTGACTTGTCAGGGCGCAGCTGGGAGTGGGACAACGTGCGCCTTGGCACACCTGCCCTACCACGATACGTATGCAGATCTGAATCACATCAGTGCAGCAAGCAAAAGTGGCAGCGTCCCATTTCTTTGGGTACGGTCCTTTGTTGCACCATAAAAAAGACAACGAAATTACACCAATGGAAAGATTGAGAGAATAAGTTATTGCAACGATATGATTAATTACTACAAGGGCTGCACACCACATTGTATGTGGAAATGCATACGCATGCACAGCTAGTGCTAATTAAGTAGACAGCAAGCAAGCAACCAACCAAACCAGAGATTGATATATATATAAAAAATTCCGCTGAATGGAACAAGTGGTTTGTTGTTTCACAAAGTGAAAAGTGGTGCCAACCAGGCTTATAAATAAATGTTGCCTTTTGAAAAGAGGTGATTTGATTGTGGAAAAACACAAGGTAGCAAGCATGCATCCATGATTTTCCTTCACATGGGCAGTCCGGAAGGAGCTTTCATTCCGACTTTTGTGCTTGACAGTGTTGCCAAGTAATCGCTGAAGTGGCCACTAGACAAGAACGAACGATATGCCGGCCAACATCCAATGAACAAGAAGGACACCATCACCCATTGGTTTTGCGAGCCACGATACTCGCCCGGCTCTGAAGACGAGATCAAAATCATCATTGAAAGAAAACATCAATGAAACATGCCACAGTCGGGCGTTGCCCGGTAATTAAGAGACCCACACATGCTCGCCACACACCAATAGAAACCAAAGTTGCCTCTTTTGGGGTTATTTCAAGGATCATCAGCACCACAATTTTGAGCCCTACACGCCTTCTCCATTAGTATCAGAGCGAGCACCGTCAGAGACGTGATGACCTATTTGGAAGCCCTCGCGATTATCACTGAATTTGTCATTTTTATCTCCCATGATGTGTTCTGAATTCAGATCTTAAATTTTGCAAAATAATAGATTATCATGTTGATACTATGATGTTGTTTTTTAGGAGAAGAAAAATTGGACACTTGCAAACAAGGTTCAAAATGGTAGCGCTAGGGGTAGCTGTGGCGGTTGGTCTTCAACTTGGGTCGTGTCCGATACGCTGCTAGGCGGTTGTACAATTCCAACTCTCACAAAAGTATTTGGGGAACTATATGCATATAACCATTAATTTAGAACATGTAAACAAGTAAAGCATTGGCTATTGTCCATTGGAATATGTCCTATTTGGCCCGTCAATGCAATATTTTCTGTCTTTCCACTAGAGTTAATGGGTTCTTGCTTCCAAACTCCTATTCCATGTGTAGCACAGTAGCTGCCAAGCAAGCGCACACCTGCATACCTTTTTGTTTTCAAGTTTTTTTTCCTTTTGATGTCTTTCCTTTTTTTTCCTTCTCCCTTTTTTAAGACATTATTATTTTTAAAAAAAATGGTGAATATTTTGAGATCGTGAATAATTTTTACAATTGAAGAAAAATACTAATTCATGGATATTTTACGAATTCATGGACATTTTTCTAATTATTGAGCATTTCTTAAATCCATAAACATTTTAAATTAGCAGACACTTTTTTAATATATGTTAACATCTTAATATTCATAAAATTTACTTCCAGAACAATTGTTTAAACTTGTGAACAGTTTTAAAAATTTGTGAATATATTTTGCAATTCTGGTACATTCTTAAATTCATGATATTTACAATTTGAAAACATTTTTAAAAATCTACGTTTCTTAAAATGGTGAATACTTTCAAAATGAACAGTTTTCAAAACCCTTGAACATGTTTCTAAAATCCATGGATATTTTAAAAGAATGATAAATATTTTAAAAAATCCTGGAATATTACTTAATAAATTTCTATTTATTTCATTTTACATCTTTTTGAAAATAGTTTCCATCAATGAAATTTAAACAACCGATGGCGAAGGCGCATTTATCTTATGCTTTTTTTGTCAACAAATCTGCTCGAAACTGGGGCAATGAAAGACCGGGTTATGGGTCGTCCCACAATACTTAGCTAGTTCGATCGCTCGGTTGCTGGACCGCTCTCCAGGGAGCAGTTCCTGGTTAAATAAATTTGTACATTCAAACTGTAAAATAATGAAATTTAAATATATAAATATGAATTTAAAGAAAATTTCATGAAACTATGTTTGCAAATTTTGAGTAAATATTCATGAATTTGTAAAAAAAAATCATGAATTAAATATATTTGAAAAGGGTTTGTGGTTTGAAAAACATATGAATATAAAAATGAAATTAATACTAATTCTTTAAAAAGATCACGAATTTGAAAATAAACCAGGAATTTGAAATTTGTTTGTGAATTGGAAAAAGAAGTTCATGCATCTAAAAAATGTTCACATATTTGTAATAAAAAAGGTTTATGAATTTAGTAAATGTCCATAATTTGATAGGCAAGAAAAGTAAAAGAAAATGGGAAAATAAAATACCCAATGACAGGTAAATCATACTTTTGAATGTGTACGAGGAGGATGGACGAGGAGATGGAGCGGCGAATTTGGGATAGTGCGCTTGCCCCCACCTCACCTGCCAACATATGAAATTGCTGCTTCTGAATGTGTTCGATGAATCAAATTTCTTCTTCTAATTGGGGATTATTGGGGAAGAATGTATGACTAAATGATAGGTGGGTACTACTTGGAGGGAATTTATTGTGACTGGTTTTGGGTGATTCTGACATTGCCAAAGCCTGCTTCAGCTTCCATATACTCTATCTACCGTCTGCATAGCAATTTTCGTCAGCAAAATTGTGGCGACTCTTCTCGGGTTGCTCTTAGTTTGGAACATCCAAAAATAATGAAGCAGGAAGAAGTGCACAAGCACATTGATGTCATCGACCATGACATACTTGAACACATCTTTAACCTCTGTTGGTATCATTCCGTGAAGAACCATAGCCAAGAAACACACTTATTGCAGCCTAGAACACTCATGAAAAATCAGACTAATCTACTAGTACAACATCCATCACATATAATAATGATGATAATAATAATAATGGCAATGATGATGATGATGATGATGATAAATAATAAATAATAATAATGGCGATTATGATGGTACAAAGTAGGGCTTTTGTGTTCGTTTACTTCAATCTGGCCTAAGTAGCATGCATCCTTGTGAAAAGCAAAAAAATAATTGAAGTCATTAGGAAGCACCAGTATTTTGAAGAAAATAATAAAATCAATCTAGAAATCCAAATTGTTATTTTATGAAGCATATCCAGAGAGCATTTTATTGCTAAAGATGGTTAGAAATAGTCCGACCAGATAAATACAGAGAAGAAGAAAAATTACGCTAGAGATTGATCTAACTGTAGCTACTTGCCACGATGTACCAAGTGAATTTTTAAGTTGATTGGTCTCACGAAAAGCGATGGCCATTGTTCTACCTCAGAGTTGTACCCTTTTCCATCTATCTCAAGACAATGGGTTAACATGAAAAGAAGTTTAGCCTCCGGACCACGCAGAAGTCTGGGCACAACGTTCGATTAGGAGGGCCTACCTAAAGCCCCCTACTTCGCCACGAAGGTGACGACTCCATCCTCTCTCCTGCACTGATTCTAGCACAAAATCTTCTAGGAAGCTACACGTTAATTAGTTGTTGAGTACAGTTTTGGGCCTATAGAATTTCCTGCATTTCTTCTATGTGAGAAAAATACAAGTTGAAAAGACTGCAGTATATGCTTTTTGGGACCGAATATTTGATATTTTCCTTGCACATGGCACAAAGACACGCGTTCCTACGGTTTCTTCTCATTCAAAATTTCTAGTAATGCAAAGGTGAATGGTTCAGATTTACTAGCTAGCATGTGCTGGATGCTGAGTTCACTGATCTTAGATCTCTCCCTCCCATCCGTACATTTGGTTGGCTGTTCTCCCCTCGTCTACTGAATCTCGCCGGTTTGATTCCTGTCGCTGGCCGTCGTACGTCTTGTATCAGTGTGAGGGTCGGCCAGGATAGACATAGATAGTCCAAACGTAGCAGCACCGTTCGTACTGAAGAATCTCTCTTTCTGGTTCGCATATTCTAACAGCACAGACAGAAAAAAAAATGCATGGAATTCAAATGTTCTTTTTGAATGGTATAGAATTCAAATGTCATCACCAATCTATACGAATGAAATGAAAATTTTGTTGTGTCACAGAAAAAGCGCAGGAACTTCCCTAAAAGAGATTAGATGTATTAACAGCGGGGCTCAATGAAAAATTTCCTTGGAGATTGGCAGCTTACTAGTTAATCACGTTCATAACGCAGATCTGATGTAAAACCACTGAGAGAGCACTGGGCGGCCGGGACAGCAGGTCATGGGTAACTGAGAGTGGATTTTCTCCTGCAGCTTTTGTCAACTCCACACATCCCGTCTCTCGTACTTTTTCTTTTGACTTTCAATTTCCAGTCTTCTATATATTACAAATGATAAGTCCGGTTTTTTTTTCAGAAACGTGTTGCTTGTTTTTTTTTGCGAGAAAACTTTTAATCTATTCATCTTCTATCATAGCAGTACAACGAACACTAGAAATAATAAAAATTACATCCAGATCCGTAGACCACCTAGCGACGACTACAATCACTGAAGCGAGCCAAAGGCGCGCCGCCGTCATCGCCCCTCCCTCGCCGGAGTCGGGCACAACTTGTTGTAGTAGACAGTCGGGAAGTCGTCGTACTAAGGCCCTGTAGGACCAGCGCACCAGAACAGCAACCGCCGCTGATGAAGAATAATATAGATCGAAAGGATCCAACCTGAAGACACACAAACATAGACAAACCACAACCAGATCCGAGCAAATCCACCGAGGATAGATCCGCCGGAGACACACCTCCACACACCCACCAACGATGCTAGACGCACCACCGGAACGGGGACTAGGCGGGGAGACCTTTATTCCATCTTCGGGGAGCCGCCGCCGTCTCGTCTTCCTGAGTAGGACACAAACCCTAACAAATCTCGAAGAAACGACTAGCAACGGAGCCCTCCCTCCGGTCCTTGCCAGGATCCACCGCGCTCTCATGGCCCTAGGGCCACCGGAGACGAGGCGGACCTGCGGCGGAGCCGGCGAGAGGCACCAACACTAGCTTTTCTTGGAGGAGGAGGCGGCGGCTAGAAACGTGTTGCTTGTGATGAGGGCTTTCAAATAAGATTCATTTCAAATATGTTTGCCGAGTTTAATTTTACATATTCGTTAAGTTTCAACTGCTGAAACTTGGTACGAGCGAAAGACAGACTCGCAAGTTTCGAAACTGAAACTTAAAAGTTAAAACTTGGTGTACCCTCGTGCAGAATCCAATGATTTTGCATATCGCAAGGCAAATCGAGTGGCCGAGCAAGTTTCTCCTAAAACATGATAGGGGTGATGATAAATTTAGCAAGTTTCAAAACTAAAACATAAACCTGAACCCAAATCCCTAAAGCCCTAAGCCCTAAGCCTAGAACCCTAAAACCATAAAAGCATATAAAATTTGGTAAAACTTGATGAAACGGTACGATTATCAAGTTCAATATTTTAAACTTATATCTTTTTTTAAAGTTGTTGAAATGTATTTAAATTTGTCTTATTTGAAAGTTCTCGTCATGACGAACGAAACTTAATTCAGATGTTTGGTTCAAAAGGTATAGTAAATTGAAATTAGAAGATGAAATGAAAAGGTCATGAAAGGTAGGGTGGATGGCGCATGCAACACAAAAGCATGCATGCATGGCCCATTTTATATTAATTAATGGCCAAGCCATGCAGCCAAAGAAAATAAGCATGCATGCATGCGGATCTCCAACCAAATGGACGGCTGAGGCAAGCATATGGCCTCCTGGTGCAAGCCAGAATCTCTTTTCTCATGGGCAACTAAGGTAGCTGCCAATTTTGTCTCCCGCTGATCAATTCAATTGTAATAACTAGAGGATACCCAGCGCGTGGCCACTGGAACTGTTGATGATATTTTGAATTGATAACATGAGAACCGAAGTTAAAAATATATGTGACTTATTCTATCTGATTGTATATAGTTATAAAATATTTATTGAATATAAGTAGTATAATTGAATGGAAAATATTTTCCCATGGATGATTGAATGTTGTGGTGTGGTTTTTTTCATGCATGATTGCATGTTGAGGTGGACCTCATCCCATTAATAATTGTATAGTGACGTGACATGCTTGCATGTTGAGATAAATAAATAAGGATGACTATTTTGGGTATATAGGATAATGCTGGCTCACCTTCAATCACACCCACAAGTGTATGGACAGCTCACGGACTCTTACAAATGGAGCGATACATATCATCACTGCGCACACATGCATCCATGAACAGTGCAAATACATTTATGGCTCGCAGAAGAAGACAGTGTGATAGCTATATGAGGAGGGCTCCATGACTCCATGGGTGATGGCTCTAGGAACGACTGAGGTTTCATGGACCATATACTCCTACATGGGCTTGGCTTGTGAGGGTGCGAAGTGGGACAGCACGCTTGCATTTTGCCACACCTGCCAACACACATAGGTACTCCCTCCATTCCCTTATATAAGGCCACAAACTCAGATTACAGGTATCAAGATAAAATTTAATGACTGCATTGCAAGTTAACTTTTCTTTTCGTTAACCGAGGTCATTAATACGCCACAAGCATGCAACGAATGAATGGGAAGGAAGTAGCTAAGTGTCATTATGACTACATGCATGTAAGTATTAAAAAGTTGTTAGTACGAGAAAACATCATTAATTTTTGCCTCGGTTACTGTTTGTGGCCTTGTATTGATGCAAAATGTATTTTTTATAGTGGTTTTGTATAAGAAAATGGAGGGAGTATGTCAGATCAATTCTCTCTCCATCCGGATTTATTGGACTCCCTCATATTCATCGAGTGTTTATTGATTGCTCGGCAAACGTCACGCAGCATTGCATTTATCGAGTGTTACACTAAGGCAACGTCACTCGGCGAATGTTTTTGTCCCCCTTGATAAGCGGGAAGAATTTTAAATTGTAAAGACAACTATTGAACATGATCGATGCATCACATGTCCGCCTTGGGAATATCTTCCGGGGGCCCTTGAGTGAAGATGATCACTAGGACGACCAAGATTTCAAAGAATACACAAATTCAAAAAAATCAAGTTGCTAGGGTGAATCACATTTTTAAAAGAAAATCACATGTCTTTGTTTTCTACTACTTTTGTTCTTTTAGAATATGCGAACCAGAAAAGGAGATCCTTTTGTTTTAAAACAGCGACGGCCACCAACCCGAATCAAACCGGAAAGATTCAGTGATCCAATTATTGCAGTATTACAATAATGCCGAGAGATCACAGATAACATTAACAATGTAGAGAAAGTCATAGCACAGAATAAACAGAGCCCCTGAGCTCAGCATCAGACTGGGCTTTCTACTTCACTCAGACGGCAGTTTTAGCTAGTTCGTCGCTCTCCTCCACACTGCTGGCCCATACACATGGGTCCGGTTCATGAGATTGTAAAAGAGATCATGAGGCCAAGGATGAAAGAGAAACATAATTTTTTAGAAAACCAATCGAATACAATATTTCGATACCTCAAAAAGACCTGAAAAAATTTAGATTCTACATACAAATGTGTAGTATGCATGTATAGATTTTCATTAATTGTTCCTATGATCCAAAATAAGTGTAGCAGTTTTGAACTAAGGTTAGTACTCCCTCCATTTTTGTATACAAGGCCACTATCAAAATTACAATTTGCAGCTATACAAGGCCACTAACACGAATCGAGATACAATTAATGAGGTTTGCCTCGTACTAGCAACTGTGGACATTAATACCCCATGCATGCATGCGGGGGTGAAAAGATTGGTTTGAATGCATCACATTAATCAACCAACAAGGAGTGAGAGAGTTGTCTTATTATGCATTGAAGAGAAAAATACACATTAATTAACACGTCAAGCGAGGAGAAAAGACTAGTTTGCAACATTGGCTTAAGTGGACATTAGTTTCTACCTTGGTACCTGTAATATGAGTTTGTGGCCTTGTATACAAAAATGGAGGAAGTACTTATGATGGAGGGAGTATATCTTTTGAGTTGTGCTCTACAAAACAGAGAAATATATTTGATCAAACAATAGAGTTACTATTTAACGTGAGAGTGCCCACAAATTTGTCTTCTTCGTGTAGCTAATAGATTATAACATTTTTAATAAAATTTTGCATGTATGTAGTGTTAGGTTGATCTCCTCCTGATCGAGCCCAACCGCTCGACGGGCCCCTAACTCACGCCCTGATCGGGGGCGCCCAACCGTACTCTGGTTGGTGGGCCCCTGTCGCGCTGCGCCATATAAAGAGATGGGGGCCGGGGCACGCAATACGAGGTTCGTCGCGTTGCCGCACACCCCACCGATACACCCACCGATCTAGGGTTTCGCGCAGTGGTGACGGGAAGTACCGCCACCACCACTACTATCTGCCATCACCGGCCACAGTCACCATGGCCGGCACCGGGAGTTCCTTGAGTCAAGGAGAAGGTACTCCACCGTAGATCCCTAACCCTAACCGATCCAATGTACCAACATGTAGAACATTTTTGCAGGTTAAACTGGCCTGCACATGTGTGAAACACATGGTTTAATTTGAGATGTGAAGTGAAGAACCTTGCTTTCTGTATTTTTGAAGATACAAGCCTCCATGAAGCACTGGAGCCAATTTGACGCACTCAGGCACACGGGCCCTCCTTAATGGAGTTGGTTGATGAAAGTAGTTAATTAGCTAGTCGTGGTGCTACGGACTCACCCTGTGGAGAAGGATCAATATCAGAATGACACTTTAAACAATATAAATTAGGAAATGTATATGCCCAATAAACCGGGAGAGAGGAAGTATTATAGTAGGCCCATTCGACAACCAATGAAGTTCTCACATGCAAATTAAAAGTGGACCGTTGGTACAAATGGTGCTAAATCGTTTAGGAAAATTGATCCCGACCCGTAAGATACGACAACGGCCACCAACTAGAATGGAAAAAAAAGGCAAGACTCACTGCTACAAATAAATTATCATAGGAGTACATTAGAGCAACAATTCGACATGATGCATCATATTTGTTTCCTGAAGAAGAACGATGTTTCATCATGGATTCGTGCATACAAGAGACTTAAATTAATGTCTCTCTTCAGTTCAAAGGATTTCATAGAAATCTTAGAGGACTCTAATGCTTGTGAATTTCTCGTATGCTCTACTTTGCACGTAAGTCCAACCTTATAGAGAAGTTCCTTTATGTGTTAAAAAAAAAAAAGAAGTTCCTTTATTTTATATGGCAACACGCAACACACCTAACATTTCAGAAAATGGCATGGCATCTAAATCTGTGACAAGACGATTTCAGTGACGGCATGGCATCTCAATCTGAACCACATGTTTTTTCTATATATGTTTGTGCTTTTAGGATATACGAACCAGAAAGGGAGATTCATAGTACGAACGGTGCTGCATCATTTGGACACAATCAAGACCGTCGAGATTCACTGCTCCAAAAAGAATAGAAGAATAATGCCGTGAGATCCCAGACAAAATCAACAATACAGCTCGAGTTGACGAGAAGATGCATAGCCACCCAAATGCAGGCCCGCTGCCACCTCGAACTGCACTCCTAATTCCTTTTGTAGGCAGTCACTGGTGCTCAAATCTAAACCACCCGCTCTAGGAACCCGGAAAATATCTAGTGCTACGGTCCATGAGATGATACCATGCGCCAGGACCATGTGGTGCGTCGGATCTGCATGAATGGACATGATCATTTAACTATTCTATTTACATGTGCCCCCTTGTAACGTTTGCACTTTGCCCCCGGAAGCAGTGTCTCTTTGCAAAATCACAACAAGTCTGCACATCTCTCCTCCAGACCCCCTAGCCCCTAGTTCTCAGTTTCTCACACGACAAATATTTCGAAAATAGATTGGAAATACATGGCACATTTCATTCATTCATACCAAAAAAAATCAATGGAATAGAAGCACTTCAAAACATTTATGTGAAGTTGTACCATGCTATGAATAATTTCCGACAGTTTCAATATAGTTCACAAATGTAGTGGCAGTGATGTATACAACATTTCATGAAATTCACTAGTATAAAGAATTATCATCTTCAAATATATTCTGATCAGCTTCCACCCAGCTTGTGACTAATTATCGTCCTTGCTGAACCATATATAAAATTAGGGGAGAATATCATACGGAAACCAAAATTCATAGAAAACTTCGTGGAAACCACGTTTGAAAGTTCTAAAAAAAATCTGAAAAAAAATGTGGACAGTTAAGAGGATGATGTTCAATTGTAATATAAATTTCAAATAAAAACACTTTACGGGATGCGAGCTATGAAAAAGACAAATTCAGCAATGAATAATGACCGTTACTATTCAGTGCTATTCAATACTTGTTTTGTCTTTTTCATAACTCACTCCCCGTAATGTGTTTGAACTTGAAATTTTGTGTGGCAATATAACATCATGGTCTTAACATCGCATTATTTTTTTAGATTATTTCAAAACTTTAAAACATCATTTTCGCATGGTTTCCCTCAATTGTTGGTTTTCGTATGATATTTTCCCTAAAATTATATACTGAAACTAGCTTTGACATCAGTATTATGAGCTTCTACCAACATTGTAAATGAATTTATAGAATTATAAAAATAGGAGTACATGGAACTGAAGTGATGCTATGTGGATACTAAATACCCAGTTAATCTGTCTACACGTTCCCGCAAAAAAAAATACCGTCTACACGAGTAGTTTGCAATCTCCCATCCTACTCTACATTAGTTAACAATTATAGGCAGATTGTATTCTGCCAAGAATTCAGACTTGAAAAACGAGATGATAATAATTAGAATACTATGACAAAGATGTATAATTGGTTCCCGTAAAAAAAGTACAAATTGGAAATCGTCCAACATGAGGATGGACGTGTAGCTTAGAGCCACATTTCAGTGGCAAGTTGGATGAACACAAAGATCGTTGTGATACACTGGTAGAAAAAAGGCCTTTAGTCCCGGTCGCAAAGGCCTTTAGTCCCGGCTGTGCAACCGGGACTAAATATGCGCGACTAAAGACCCCCCCCTTTAGTCGCGCCTCTTACGAACCGCGACTAAAGGCTTTAGTCCCGGTTCTCGTGGCTAACCGGGACTAAAGACCCGTCCACGTGGGCGCCAGGGGTCCGTCGGGGCGGAGGACCTTTAGTCCCGGTTCTCGTGGCTAACCGGGACTAAAGGCCTCCTCCGCAGGTTTAGGGTTTTAGCCCCCCTAAACCTGGTTTCTTTTTAGTTTGTAGTGTTTATTTCTTTTATATTTTATTTTGTGTTTTATTTTAATTTTGATGAAGTTTCAGTACACATATTCTACGCTACTATATACATGCATATGAAATTTCAAACAAGAAGAATTCAAGAGGAATATATAATATATATTCAATCTCGGGTGACCATATACAACTTTGAACAAGTTTCCATACACAATTAGGATGGATGACCATATACAACTTCGAACAAGTTTCAATCTCGGGTATGCATATAAATTTCTTCGTCCTCGGTATAGTGTTCTCCTTTAGGATTGATGACTTCCCTCATGAAAAATCCTGCTAATTCATCTTGAATTGGTCGGAAGCGAGCTTCTGGACTAAGCCTCCTCCGCAAGTTATCCGTCGCGTTGCGCACGCTATCCGATGCCTTCTGCTCAGAGGTGTGTCTCCGGATGTTCTCACAAACATAGTATCCACATAGATTGGTCCCCGGTGGCTGCTTATCCACATTAACTAACCTTCTAAAATCTAGCTCATGTTTGAATTCACCGACAATTTCTTCTGAGAACCGTCTCCAAACCCTACAGGGCAAAGAAAATTAAATGAACAAGGGAGTTATTAGTTACTTGATATTAGGAAATGAACGAAAGAGACCGATCGATATAGAGCTCAAATGATTGAAAATAATTACTTTTGCAGCATTTTTCTCATGTCGGCCCAACGCTTTGGATCCGAATGCATAGAGTCCATGATTAGAACTCTGGAGGTGTGAAGTTCAATATTTAGCAGAATCCAGTGGAACCTGCGGACACGTTACATGCACAGTCATGCATAACTCATCGATTAGACATACCATGCATGGAGTAAATAAAAGAGAATGGGCACAAGAGAGAAACACTCACCCAAAATGGTAAGGAAATAGAATATGACTTTTGAGTTGATGCTTTCTAAGAAACTTGTACAAGTCTTTCTCCACGTCTTCGGGGTGATGTTGTAACACATGTCCATTAACGATATGTGGGTCAATGAACCCAACATCATGGATGTTTCTTATTTTGCATTCCCAAATCTTCAATCTGCATAATAGCGTACGCAACAATATAGTTAGGACAATATATATATATAGTGCAGGCAATGAAGAACGAGATGAGGTAGAAATAAATCACTTACAGAACGTAGCAACTCAACATAGATTTGCCGAGGTCGCGCAGATTGAACAGCTGGAACAATTCACTCATATGAACTTGTACAGAGTACCGTTTGGTGTGATGCTCCTCTGTAACATCCGCATAAACATATTCTTTGTCGGCCCATGTTATGAATTGCTTTTACCAACGTAGCAGATTTCGCATTTGTGGTGGTAGACTCTTTTCCCGTGCAGGCTCGACGAGAGGCCCATTCCGCACATATTGTAATGTTATCTCACATACTGGCGCATCCTCAAGGCCTAAGAAGGCACGAAGAGTCAAACCCATCTCGGACGCTTGTTTCATGGCACTCGCTACAGTCAATCCAAGTGCTGCCGCAGCTGCTATGATCTCGGGGTCCTCTTCCGGACCGGCTTTCACTATGAGCGGGGGGATCGATTGTTTCTTCTGCATCCCGAGCTGGTCAACTTGTTTCCCGCTTTTTTTACTTTCTTCTTTCTCCTCCTTCAATATTTTTGCTTGCCTACGAAGTTCATGTCCATAGTCGTCAGGCATATTCAGCTCGGCTTGGGACGGTGTCGTCAAAAAATCCTTAGCCCACTTCTTTTGCTTCTCAGTGAATACTTGCTTGGGCTCAGGCTCTTTTATCGCCTTCATATCCGTCTTCCATTTCTCATAATCAGCAGATGCGGCCAATTTGGTTTCAGCTTCACTAAGTTCCCAAGGCCTTGGGAGGAGAGGCTTCAGTGATGGCTCCGGTACCCTTGTGGTCTTAGGTACATAAGGGTCCGGGTTAATAGTCCAGGAGCGGGTTTCCTTGCTGTCCGCCTGCTTCTGCTTCTTCGCCGGAGGTGGATTGGGGGGCGTCGTACCCGCCGGAGGAGGATTGGGGGGCGTCGTACCCGCTGGAGGTTGTGGATCGGGGGACGGCGTCGAATGGCGTGAAGGAGGTGTAGGTGAACCACCACGACCACCACCACCGCCACCACCGCCACCACCACCACCATCGGAGGGGGGTGGACTTGCTAGCCTTGGCGCCTCGCCTGGAAACACTATGTACTTCTTTTTCCATAGAATGATCTGGCGCTTGACATCTCCAAGTCTTCTCTCCCCTTCGGGTGTAGCTTTGTCAATCTCCAGGTCCTCAAACCCTTGGACTATGTCTTCCACCATGACACGAGCATAGCCATATGCAATGGGGTTGTTGTGGTGGAGTGCTCCAGGTGTACAGGGTAAAGCACTGCCGCTAGCTACCTTCGTGGAAACGTTCCCCACGGGATAATGCAGATCACATTCTTTCATCTCCTTTACATCATCCACGGGGTAGTGAGGCTCCGGTGCACGAATCTCGATCATCGGTGCACTAGCACCAGGCGGGGCATCCGTGGAAGCCACGCTGCTTCTCCACTGCTGGCTTCCGCGATCCGCTTCATGATCTTCATGCGGCCCTGCAGCCGATTTTTCTTTTACTAGTTCATGCACGGTCTGCTTCAACTCATGGAGTTCCGATGCAAACTTCGCCATAAGATCTGCATCCCGGTCCGTCTTTCTCTTACGGCTTCTGTAACAGTACGGGTCATTGTCCTGGGAAAACCCTACTTTCCACGGAACTTTGCCTTTGCCTCGTACACGTCCTCCGTGTTCATCATTCCCGAGGGCTGTTGTCAGTGCGTCTTTCTCTCTGTTGAACTTGATCAAGCCCTCTTGAGCTTGGGTCATTGCGTCAATAAGGGCTTGGGTGGGAGCAAACTTTTTCTGCCGGTGAACACACACCCCTGTCTCCGGGTCTAGCGATCCCCCATGCCCGTACCACCAGCTTTTGGCCCTTGGGTCCCATCCCTCTGTACCTAGAGGGATTCCTCGCACCCTCAGGTCCTCCTCCATCTTCTGCCACCTAGGCTCCGAAAGGCGGTATCCTCCTGGCCCCATAATATGATGGAACTTTTTCTTACTCGCATTATCCTTATTTTTTTCGATATTTCCTTGAAATGCTCCGATTGCTTTTGCCTCACAAATTCTGGCCAATCATCTTTTAGTTTCTCATGTTGTCCATTGAAATTCGGAGTCTTGCCCTTGTTGACATAGTCACGGGTTAAATTTTTCTTGAAGTTCCGGAATGCTTCGCCCATCTTCTGAAGAGCGAACTCTTTAACTAGCCTCCTCCTCTCACGTCCACCCGGAACCTCGTTACCGAATTCATCGACTTTGTTGTATTCCGGAGGTAGAATGAAATGTTCCATAAGCTTTCTCCAGCAATCCTTTTTCGTTCTCTTGTCGACAAAACTGAAACCAAGACGTGCCTTCTTTGGCTCCTTCCATTCCTGGACGGTGATCGGGACGTTGTCTCTAACAACGACTCCGCATTGGTTGATAAACTTTGAGGTGTGCTGTAGGGGCTTGCCGGTTTCACTGACAAACTCAATGGCATATGTTTCTCCTGTTTTCATCGCCTTGGATTTGCCACGCTTTGTCGTACTCGATCCGGCCGAGGGCTAAAAAAAGAAAGAGAGTCGCGCGCGTTAATACATATGTATTCACATTTTAGTAAGTTTGTATCACGAGAGGCTCAATGTATATATATACCTCGCCGGAGGTGGTTGGTACTTGCAATTCGAGATCGTCGTTTGTTGACGGTTGACCTCCGTCGACAATGTCCGTTCCTTCACCTTCTTGATCATCGACAATGTCTGTTCCACCGTCAAGGTTCAGAAAAGAACAGACTACATCCTCTTCTTGCTCATATTCTAAGCCCGGCACATAAGGAATCTCGTTGTTGATGATGCCCATTAAATAACGTTCAGCCTCCGGATCCCTAAGCGGCTCGGCTCTATCGTCCGCCATATGTCACTCCTGCATGTAGTAAAAATTCTTTAAGTATAAAGGAATTAAAAAATAAGATTATTGAGCACTCCTTTTCTTCTTCCTTTTCTTCTTCCTTTTCTTATTTTCTTTTTTTCTTTTCTTCTTCCTTTTCTTTTTCCTTTTCTTCTTCCTTTTCTTTTTCCTTTTCTTCTTCCTTTTCTTCTTCCTTTTCTTCTTCCTTTTCTTTTTCCTTTTCTTCTTCCTTTTCTTCTTCCTTTTCTTATTTTGTTTTTCCTTTTCTTCTGTTTTGGTTTCTTTTGCATTGGTTTCTTTTGTTTTGTTTTCTTT
>NC_057814.1:4960352-4961320 GCF_018294505.1 Triticum aestivum
CATATCAAATATCTCAGCACCAGTACGTTCCGCAGGCTTCGGCCGGTGATCTGCCTTGCCGTTGAAATGCTTGCCTTTCTTTCTTACGTTATGATTTCGGGGAAGAAATCGACGATGACCCAGGTACACGTTCTTCTTACAATTAACCAAACGTACACTTTCAGTCTCATGTAAGCAGTGCGTGCATGCATTGTATCCCTTATTTGTCTGTCCCGAAAGGTTACTGAGAGCAGGCCAATCGTTGATGGTTACAAAAAGCAACGCTCGTAGGTCAAATTCCTCTCCTTTGTGCTCATCCCAGACACGTACACCAGGTCTGGCCCACAACTGTAAAAGTTCATCAACTAATGGCCTTAGGTACACATCGATGTCGTTCCCGGGTTGCTTTGGACCTTGGATGAGCACTGGCATCATAATGAACTTCCGCTTCATGCACAACCAAGTAGGAAGGTTGTAGATGCATAGAGTCACGGGCCATGTGCTATGGCTGGAGCTCTGCTCGCCAAAAGGATTCATGCCATCAGTACTTAGACCAAATCTTATGTTCCTTGCGTCAGCTGCAAAATCTTTGAACACTCTGTCGATCTTTCTCCATTGCGTTCCATCAGCGGTGTGTCTCAACTCCCCGTCGGACTTACGGTCCTCTTTGTGCCATCGCAACGACTTGGCATGCTTTTTGTTCCTGAACAGACGTTTCAACCGTGGTATTATAGGAGCATACCACATCACCTTGGCGGGAACCCTCTTCCTGGGTTTCTCGCCCTCAACATCGTCACCAGGGTCATCGCCTCTGATCTTATAACGCAATGCAGTGCATACAGGGCATTCATTCAAATTCTCGTATTCACCGCGGTAGAGGATGCAGTCGTTAATGCATGCATGTATCTTCAGAACCTCTAAACCTAGAGGGCAGACAACCTTCTTTGCTTCGTACGTACTGGCGGGCAACTCGTTATTCTTCGGAAACA
>NC_057814.1:4961808-4966887 GCF_018294505.1 Triticum aestivum
ATATTCTTCAACATTTTCAGCAAATTTTCAAATGATGAGTCACCTACACCTTCCTGTGCCTTCCATTTTAGCAAATCCAGTGTGCAGCCCAGCTTTTTCAGACTATTATCGCATCCTGGATACAATGACTTTTTGTGATCCTCTAACATGCGATCCAAATTCTCCCTATCCTTGTCAGTTTCGCAGCGTCTCCGTGCATCAGCAATGGTCCGACCAAGATCATCAGCGGGCTCATCATGTGCCTCTTCTTCACCTTCACCTAACCCTTCCCCACCTTCAGCATCATCCTCCATGAAAGTATCACCGAAATGATCATGATAGTTGTCATCGATATCATCCCCTTCTTCATCTTCTTCCATTCTAACCCCTCTTTCTCCATGCTTGGTCCAACAATTATAGCTTCGCATGAAACCGTGCCGAAGCAGGTGCATGTGAACGTCTCTTGAGGAGGAGTAACCCTTCTAATTCTTACAGACAGCACATGGACAGATAATAAAACCTTGCTGTTTGTTCGCATTTGCCACTACGAGGAAATCTTTCAAACCCGTAGTGAACTCGCCGGAGAGTCGGGGACCGTACATCCATTGCCGATTCATCTGCATTATTATTATATAAAGTATATAATTAACCATCATGCATTTGTTAAACTAACTAGCTAGAAATAATACAAATTAAACAATGAACTACACACATGCATATTTTATCAATGACACATGAAAGGTTCAAGTTGCTAACCGCGATCGCGGAGGAAAAATAAATGAGAAAGCTCAAGTGTGGCTCGGGCACTTCATATCATGTTTGTTTCAGGCTCTCGGGCATTTCATCGAACACCTTGTGTGCATAGGAGGAACCAAAAGCAAACCCACCACCCCCTTCTGAATATTGTGAAGTGAGCTGAGTGAAGTGAAGTGAGCTGAGTCCTATATATAGGGATGGGCCTTTAGTCCCGGTTGGCCTGGCCAACCGCGACTAAAGGCCTTCGGGGACCTTTAGTCCCAGTTGGCCAGGCCAACCGGGACTAAAGCCCCTCCCGTCCGCCAGCTGGATGGGCCTTTAGTCCCGGTTGGCCTGGCCAACCGCGACTAAAGGCCTTCGGGGGCCTTTAGTCCCGGTTGGCCAGGCCAACCGGGACTAAAGCCCCTCCCGTCCGCCAGCTGTCGACCGAGCGCGCTGGGCCCAGATAGTTGGTCGCGGGTCTCCTCCCGAACCGCGACTAAAGACCCCTTTTGTCACGGTTCGATTATTTTGGGGACTAATGGGGGCGTATGGAAGCCTCTTTTTCTACTAGTGATAGTACGTACCGAGCAATATCCAATCAGTCACGCATTAGCTGCTGCAACATGGACTGAAATTCCCATTGGTGCAAACCATTGGTTGAGGAAATGTCGGGAAGTAGAGCTTTGTGAACTATAACTAATAGGAAATACCCGACGGTGAGACATGCCACATGGTAGCCGGCGTGGGAAAACTGCCTAGTCGGACAGCAGGGGTTGCCATCCCACAGAACTACCACATTTAAAAAAGTGACTGATAAGTACCAAAAATTTCTAATTTTGTGACTAAAAACTACCATTTTTGATAAATGACCGGTTTAGACGATTTAAACACGTTTATGACATGCAGGACCCACCCGTCAGGGGTGACGTGGCGGCACGGTCAACTCTGTTTAGTTTGACCGTTAAGTTGACCGTTATGACAGGTGGGGCCCACAACCGTTCTTCTTCCTCCTCTCTGTATCTTCCTTTGGCATTTTACCAAACACCTCATGTGCATCATCCTATGCTGCTTTCAGTGGGCGCCCAGTCGCCCCCTCATGCTCCGGTGGCCTTTGCCGCCCTGCACTCCGGTGGCCTTCCATGCCAGAGGGTGCCGGAGGAGAAGCCCGCGCAGCCGCACGCGAAGCCGAGGTGCTGCGAGCTCTAGGCCCTGCTGCTGCCGCCCTCGCTGGCCTCCCTTCGAGCTGGAGCTCGTGGTCAGCGGCAAGGAGCAGTAACAGCGGCTGCAAGCAATAGCACCACGGGCCTCGCTCGCCTCGACGCGCACGCCGAGCTCCTGCTCATCCCCTCGCCGCCGAGCCACAGGCCGCACTCCGGCGCCGAGGCGGCAACAGGCTCGCATTCGCGGTTCGGTCCCTGCGTTGCGCCGAGAAGGACCTGGCCCACCTCTCCGCCTCTGTGCACGACACGGTCAAGTTCCCCATGCCCTCCGCATCCAACAGCGCGGCGGAGGTCGAGGTGTCCGGGGTGCTCGCTAAGGCCGTGGCCACTACCGTGTTTCGGTCGTCGAAGCCGTGTCCTTCGCTGCCACCTCCAAAAAGACCACCGCAACATCCTCCAGCATAGGAGCAGTAGCAGCGGCCGCAAGCAGCAGCACCACAGCTCCAGCCTCCTCTCGCCTCCTGCGACGACCGCGGGTGAGCCAGAGCTCCGCAACACCCTCCTCCCCTTCCGCTGGAACGAGACATTGATGCTCCCGCCCTCCACGAGGCTCGGCCCCAGTGCGCGAGCACCACGAGGAGCAGCTCCTGCAGCACGTGCGAGCACCTTGGCGAAGCACCTCGGGCAGGTGAGGCGCGCACCTCGCTGTCGTCCTGGGCGCGCGAGGATGTGGCGTCCTCTGGACCATCTTCCTCGGTCAGGAGCGACGGGGGCGTCTTCACGGCGGGCGCGTCACCGGAGTTGACCCGCTTCCGTCCCATGCACAGGAGGTGTTTGGTAAAATGCCAATGGAAGATACAACAGAGAGGAGGAAGAAGAATACCGTGTGGGCCCCACTTATCATAATGCTCAACTTAACGGTCAAAATAAACAAGGTTGACCGTGCCGCCACGTCACCCCTGACAGGTGGGTCCCGCATGTCATAAACGTGTTTAAATCGTCTAAACCGGTCATTTTTCAAATGTGGTAGTTCTTAGTCACAAAATTAGAATTTTTTGGTAGTTATCAGTCACTTTTTTGAATGTGATAATTCTGTGGGACGGTAACCCCTAATGTGGTAGTTTTTTGTCAAATACTCACAGCAGAGTGAACGGACGAGCATGAACTTCTAGCTGAATTACAGAAGGTTACAAGGTGCAATTTGCATCTTTGGTAATGGAAAGTGAGCTATCTCAATCTTGTCCCTACGGTCCAGATCCAATGGACCAGAGGATCCTGGAGCAGGGGATCATATACTGGACGGTATCACCAGATATGCACTCTCTAGGAACCTACTCGCTCCGTTTCTAAATATAAGTTTTTTTAGAGATTTCAATGCAGACTACATACAGAGCAAAACGACTGAATTTACACTTTAAAATATGTCTACATACATCTGTATGTAGTCCTTATTAAAATCTTTAAAAGACTTAGGAACGGAGGAAGTAAGTTCAAACCAACTTTTTTGTATATCAACCATGCATTTTCATCTTTCAAAATCTCTGAATGAACTACGTACAGGACCATTCAGTGCCTTTTTAAGGCGTCCGGTGCTAATTGCATCCGGGAAACAAAACGTATCTTTTCGCCCATTGCAAGCAAAATATCAATTAAATTTGATGCCAAAAACCTGTTACGATGATTTAAATTTGCATTTTTCTTTTGTATCATGCAAAAGTTGCACGAAATCTTCTGCATGCACACATCATTCCTAATGAAGTAGCATTTTTTTTGCGGGAATAATACTTGTAGTACTCATTCACCAAGTCCTTACAATCATCAAGGACTAACTTCAAAACATCCTCCGGGCCTGAACCGTCTTACTAATGAAGTAGCATTATGATTTTTTTTTCATAGAATAGTTTAAGACAAAGGGTGTGAAATTCGTAGGTGACCCGGAGCTCCGAATTGGCTTTTTTTTTTCATCAACCTCTTGTGCCAGATGGACAAGACAGGTGCAGGCCGACCTGCCAGCCCATCGCATGACACACTAGGACGCTGTGATAGCTACAGGAACGGGCGATGCCGACGGATGCCTGGTGTCTCTCGTAGGATTATTGCAGGTGACAATAAGGGCTTGAGGAAGAAGACAATGGGCATATAATTGAGGAGGAGCAGGCTCCAGAGTGATGGCTACAGGAACGGGCGATGGAGGGAGCATCGTACTCTTGCTACATGGATGGACGGGTGATAGCTATATGGGCTCCAGAGATGTACCGACACGCCCTGTAAAATGTAACAATTCATTTCAAACTTGTTTTCCTCCGCTCCCGTCCCATCATGGAAGTCGCTGCCCTCATGTAAGTTCCGCTTTCATATTTGATTGACGGATGTTTGAGTTTATGACACTAAAAAAATGATGTGCTATTCCGGCACGTTATTTTTCTTAAAAAGAATATGTACCCCTGGCCTCTTCATCTGGACGATGCATGCGGCCATGTTATTAGTTATTCATAAAATTTTTACAAAGTAGTAATACATCAGTACGCCTGAAGCCACCATCCAGGCAACACCTGTTGCTACTCTTATCCCCTTGGTGAAGGGGGTGCCGAATGTCCGAACCTAATACCAAACAGACATCGCACCAAAGCCTAACATCTAACGCCAGATGCCCCAGTCTAGCCACATACCGGGTCTGGGTCACACACCGGTCCGGCCACTACTAGGAAAAGGCTAATTAGTGGCGCACCTGTTTTGGCCATTAATGACGCACTACAGGTGCGCTACTATTACCACGCCACTAGTAACAAATACTAATGGCGCACCTCTGGTGCGCTATTAATATTGCATGTAACAGTGGCGCACCTTGTAGTGCGCCATTACTATTGCTATAGGTGCGCCACTGGTAATTTTTTTTGAAATTTTTTGACGTTTTTTTGCATGATATTTTTTCAAATTTTGTTCTCGTTTTTGGATCTTGTACGTTCTTTTGCCGGAGAGGAGTTCGCCGGAGAGGAGGGCCGAGGAGAGACCGTGAGGAGGAGAGGAGGGAGGAGGAGGAGGTCACCGGAGAGGAGCTCTCCTACATCATCGGAGAGGAGGAGGAGGAGGTCACTGGAGAGGAGCTCGCCTACATCGCCGGAGAGGAGGAGGAGGTCGCCGGAGAGGAGTTCACCGGAGAGGAGGGAGGAGAAACCGTGAGGGGAGGGGAGGAGAGGAGGGA
>NC_057814.1:4967291-4978719 GCF_018294505.1 Triticum aestivum
AGAGGAGGGAGGAGGAGGTCGCCGGAGAGGAGGAGGAGGTCGCCGGAGAGGAGGAGGGGAGTATGGTGGAGGAGAGGAGGGGAGATGGAGTGGAGAGAGGAGGAGATGGAGTGGAGGAGAGGTGGAGTGGAGGAGAAAAATGAAGAGGTAAGGAGGAGAGGACCCCACCCGGCCATATATACGGCATAGTAATGACGCACCGTGGGCAGGTGCGCCATTACTATTTTTTTTTATTTTTTTTATTTTGAAAGCGGGAAGATAGTAATGGCGCACCTGCCTAAGGTGCGCCATTACTAAGTTTGTTTTTGTTTTTTTGATATAGTTTAAATTTTGAAGGCGGGAAGATAGTAATGGCGCACCTTAGGCAGCCGTTACTAACTTTTTTTCTGTTAGGTTTTTGAGAATTCTAAAAATGTTCAACGGGGTTCCCCCGGTTGAATTCGGATATAACTTTTCGAGTAGATGATTTTTTATATAAAAAACTTTTTCATCGGAGTTCGTATGTAAAAGTTATGCCCATTTTACAAATTCTCGAGAGATTTTGCAAAAAAGTCGAAAATTCATGTTTGTAAATTTTGCTAACAACTAGACCACATATCACATGGGAATCTTATTTTCTTTTATTTTTTTGACATTTCTATCATTTTCTTTTATCTTTTTTTAAACTGAAAAGGCGGTCCGGGGGGTGCATTTTGTGATGTGTAAATGTTAGTAGTGGCGCACCAGTGGATAGTGCGCCATTACTAGTTTAACTAGTAATAGCGCACTATCCCTGGTGCGCCATTACTAGTTTTGAAAAAAAAATAAAAAAAATTGTTAGTAGTGGCGCACAGAGTGTGTGGTGCGCCATTACTAGTTAAAACTAGTAATGGCGCACTATACCCTCGTGCGCCATTACTAGTTTTGAAAAATTAAAAATATAAAAATTTGTTAGTAGTGTTGCGCCATTAGTAATATGGACACTAATGGCGTACCTACACATGGTGCGCCACTGTTATATAGCAGCGGCGTGTGGTGCGCCATTAATGTTCATATTAGCTATAGCCCTTTTCCTAGTAGTGGGCGCACTCACCGCGGGCATCAAATGTGCGCCGTGCAAGACCCGACACCACCGTCTTTCATCGATCCATCTTCAGAGCAGAAACTGACGCATCAACCGTGTCAGGCCTCTCTGCCATCGACACCACCACGACGCCAGACAATGTCGTCCTCCTGCACGAGTCCATCCCCGCACATCGGACGACGGATCTGCACTGTGCCACGCTGTCGAGATCCATCGCCATCAATGTTTAGGATGAAGCACCGCTCCACCAAAGTTGCGGTCCACTGGTCCCTCTAGTCTATGCACGCCTCCAAGAACGACGCCCCCAGTGGGGAAACGACACAAGTGCACCGCCGTTTTCCGATCTACTGATCTAGGGTTTCCCTCGGAGGTAGCAGATGTTGACCTAGAACTTCTTCACGGCGATGCCTCCAAGAAGGGAACACCACCGAAGAGCGCCGCCGAGAGCAGGTTTTCACCCAGATCTGTTCGAAGAACTCCATCTAGCTTTTTGTGCATGGATCGCCACCTTCTATGCCGGGGACCGGACCAAAAGGAACCAGTTGCCGCCGCCTGACCAGCCACGGCACCACCACGGTGCCAGAGTAGCCGGTTACGTCAGGCCCACCGCCAGCCTGCCGCCGCGCACCATATCCACCGGCCAGCCTAAGCCCAACTGATCAGTGTACATTGTCTCGCTAAACTGATCAGTGTACATTATCTTGCTAATAGCATGTTGTCCTGTCAGAATATCAGTCCCACGGTCATGCAAAACATCTACCCTGCCGGACCAGCAACTGGAGCCTTCACGCTCACTCTGTCGTCGCTGCCGCCTCATTGTCCGCCTTCTCCTGATCCGTCGCCTCATTCTCCTCCCTCTCCACTCATGGCAAAAAAGAAAAAATAGGGTCCCAACGGTATCTTTTTTCAAACGTTCTCACATGCCCAAAATTTGTTTATTTTTTACTTTGGGCTACTCTGATATCCCAACACCATCAAATTTGGCACATACATCATGCACTCAAGCATCTTGCATTTCGTTTTGATTTTTATGTTCACACGCGGGAGCAGCTAAGCTCTGAAGCAGAATCGTTGCATCCCTGAAACATAGGCTTTTGATAACAAATGTTTTGATCTTTTTGTTCAAGACGGCAGAAAGACACTGCTCGACCGTTCCACCCTGGGTGCTGTTTTCCGCGAGATAAAGTTTCTTCTTCATATGGGCTTTAACGAGTGGAGTGTCATTCATTGCCGGTGTGCTTGTAACAAGCCAGCCCATGAACTAGCTGCCATAGATAGATGTGGTATTCATATGGGCCAGCGTGTTCGGCTGTCAAATCTCCCTCCCAATTTAACGGTTGCAGTGACCGCCGATTTGATCGGTTCGAGGTAGTTTTGAATGCAAGGTGTTCCGGTTCAAAAAAAAAAAAAAGACATGCGTTTCCTACGCTTTTTTCTGATTCAAGATTTCTAGGGTTGCAAAGGTGAATGGTTCAGACTAATTAGCATGTGCTGGCTGCCCGCACTGATCTGATAGATCTCTCCCTCCCCCCTTCCGTACACTTGGTTGGCCGTGCTCCCCTCGCCTACTGCAGCTGCATTATTATTTTTGTCTGGACATTATTGTACTACGTTTTGTAGCACTGAATCTCCCCGGTTTGATTTGGTTCTTGTCGCTGGCCGTCGTACCAGGGGTCTGGACCAGTTGTCCAAATGTAGCCACCACCGTTCGTACTGATGGATCTGTCTTTCTGTTCGCATGTTCAAATGTCATCACCAATCTATCTATATGAATTGAAATGAAAATTTTGTTGCGTCACAGGAAAACCGCAGGAACTTTCCTGGCAGCAAGATTGGGTCATTGACAGCGGGACTCGATGGCGAAAATTCCTTAAAAACTTACTAATTAACCCACGCTGCATGACGCACATCTGATGCAGGGGGTGTTTGTTTCCAGGGACTTTTTGATGTAGTGACTAGAAAAAGTCTCTCTTAGAGACTTTTTAACCAAACAGGCGAGACTACTAGGGACTAAAAGTTGCATTTTGGGACTAAATGAAGAAGACTCTCAACGAGAGTCTTTTTTGAGACTTTTTTGGACTTTTTCAACAATGCCCCTCCCTGCACTCAATGCCCCGCCGCCCCATGGTGTTGTTTGGTTGTTATTTTTCTGTACACTAGGGATAACATGGTCTTTTACAAGTCATTTAATAACCTCTAGCGAGGGACTAGGGACTTTTTAGTCCCTGAAAACAAACAGGAAATGACTTTTTAAGGACTAGGGACTTTTTAATTGGGACTAGAAAAAATCTTTAACCTTATGAACCAAACAGGGCCGTAGAACCACTGAGCACTGGACGGTCGGGACAGCAGCTCACGGGTAACCAAGCCAGCTGCCAATTTTTGTCCCCTGGTGGTCAGTTCAATCGTAATAATATTGCTGGCCCACCTTCAGTCACATGCCCAAGTGTATGGACGGCTCACAGGCTCTTACAGGTGGAGCTGTACATATCATCACTGCGCACACATGGATCCATGAACAGCGCTTGAAGTACTACATTTAGGGCTTGCAGAAGAAGACGGTGCGTGGTAGAGGAGGGCTCCATGACTCCATGGGTGACTGATGGCTCTAGGAACGACGGAGCTTACATGGATTAATGGGCGATCGCTATATGCCGAGAGTGTCAGCAACACTCGGTAAAGGGCGGAAAACACTCGGCAATGCAGTTATCGAACGTTACACTCGGCAAAAGTGACTTGACGAGTGTTTTATGTCCTCCTTGGGAATAGTTTATCGAGTTTTACATAGAGCTTGGTAAGCGGTTAAGAAATTCAAAGTGAAACTTAGCGCAGTTCTAAAAACTCGCCAAAACGAATTAAAATGGGTCTCATTCTAAAGCCATCATCACAAGAAACATGAATATGCAAATGAAACTTAATTTGAATCTTTGGTTCAAAAAATACAAAAGTTTCATATGCGAAAGCCAAAAGAAAAATGGAGTCGGTGCCCCCTCCCCTGTGTGCCACAAAGTGCCTCTCCTATGTATCACATGTCAAGATGATAACAAGATAACCAAGATTCCAGAGAAGAAACTAATCCAAAAAAATCAAGTTGTTATAAGACAACTTTTTTGATTCACCTACCAATCGATTACCGCCAGTTGGAGTACCAGTTGATTACGAGTTCTTCTTCAATTCATCCACCTATCGTTAGAGGGGTGTTCCCCCACGATCCGCGACCCCCCGTAGCCCCCTCCCTGGCGACTCAAGGCTGAACCCTAGCGCTGCCGCCGGGGGCTGCCCAATCTCCTCCTCTTCACCGCCGCCACCTGAGGCTTGCGTCGGGCAAGCCCGATCCGCAGCCAAGGAAGGTGGCGGTGGGGCTCGTGTTGCTTTGTACTCGCGACTCGGCATGGAGGGTCCTGGGTGGTCGGCGGGGCACTACCTGCTCTGCCGCGAGCGGAGGTGTGGGCAGGGTGTCAGTGTGCCCTGGCCAAGTGGTCGGCAGGGTGCCAATGGACCTGAGCCTGGCATGGCTGCAATGGTGGCCGGTGGTATCTGGATCTAGAGGTGGTGCGGTGTAGCATCTATCGCGTCGACAACTGCGGGCCTCGACGGCAAGGCGCAACGTAGCACTGGCGACAGACGTGTATTGATGGCCGCATGTAGGTGGTGGAGTTGTCTAGCATCGTGGTGGCATCGACAGCAGTATGGCCGGCATGTTGATCGCTCCTAAAGATGAGGCAATGGAAGATAGCGGTGACTGACTCTAGAGCATGCGCATGCGGTGCGCCCGAAGGGCCTAAAGACCAGTTGGTGCTCTCGGCTTGCTGGCGGGCGGCTGGGTGAGACAACAGGAGTATATGATTTGTGTTGATGTACGATCAAAGCACATCATCAAGCGTGTAGGTGTAGCGACAGTAGTTGTCAGGAAGGTGACTTTGAGTTGATTCATGTATTTATTTTGTTGAGCTCTGTTCAATAAAATAATAAAATGATGGTGTGCTCGTCGGATGCAGAGGCCGGGGTCATCCTCCAGTTTTTTTTTAAGACAACTTTTTACAGGGTGCACAACATTTTTTTTTAGGAACATCACATGTGCTTTTGTTGTTGTTGATATTTTTGTGCTTTTAGAATATGCGAACCAGAACGGGAGATTCCTTTTTTTAGAAAGGACGACCACCACCAACCGAATCAAACCGGCAAAGATTCAGTGATCCAATTATTGCAGTATTACAATAATGCCCAGAGATCACAGGTAAAATTACAATGTAGAGAGTCACGACGGAGCCCCTGAGCTCAGCATCAGACTGGGCTTTCCACTTCACTCAGAAGGCAGTTCAGCTGGTTCGCCGCTCTCCTCTAGACAGCTGGCCCACCATACACACGTCCTTCTCACGGGTTTAATTAATTTAGAACATTTGTATGTATATTGCAGGAGGGATCATGAGGGCAAAGATGAAAAACGAAACGGGGTAGTCAGAAAACAAATTAGTAGAAAAAAGGCCATTTGTCCCGGTCCATAAGAGCCTTTTGTCCCGGTTATTGAACCGGGACTAAAGTGTCGTTACTAATGCCCTGGGCCTTTAGTCCCGGTTCTTACATGAACCGGGACAGATGGGCCTCCACGTGGCCCGTGCGGCGAGCCCAGGCAGGAGGCCCTTTGGTCCCGGTTGGTGGCACAAACCGGGACCAATAGGCATCCACGCGTCAGCAGCTGGCAGGAGCTGAGGTTTTTTTTTTGAAAGGGGGTGGTTTAGGGTTTGGGGGTTAATTTAGGTGTTTCATATATTGTGTTATCTAGCTAATTAATAGAGAGAAGTGCCATCTCTTATCTCCGTGCTTGGTCAACGTACGCTATGTATTATACGTATAGAGAGGACTCGACACGCTAGCTAGTAAGCAAATGAAGGAAATAGAAGATCGTCATGAACATATGCATACAGAGAGAAGTGATATCGACCACCTCTCCTTCTCCGAGAGATTGGTCGAACAACAAGTTCTCGTATATCTATCCGATGCTACTGGCTACATATATACAATATAATTATCTCTTACAATATAATCTCCTAATTATATATGAACTCAGCGTCCACATGGTATTCTCCGTCTTTAGCGATCACGTGGTCAAGGAAGAATGCCGCCAATTCCTCTTGAATTGCTCGCATACGATCTGGTGGTAGGAGTTCATCCCGCATCCGAAAGATCTAATTTGAAGAAGGGGGTCAATACATATATATATATATGAATAAATGAAACTCAACACAAATGATGATAATAAAATAAAATTGTGAATATTAATGCTTACGCACTTCATATTGTTCGTCAGAGTAGCCCCGCTCACAGGTCATGTGGCGGATGGACTCGCAAACGTAGTATCCACAATAATTATTCCCGGCTTCCTGCCACAACCACTTTACAAGAAATAGAGGTCAATTAATCAAACTGATAAGCAAGCATGCTATAAATGGTATTGATGAAACTAGCGCTTGAATCACTAGGAGATGCGCGGAACATGCTAGTAGTACTTACTTTCGGGTGTCTAAATTGCAGCTTCTTCGGCAGTCCCGGAGCTTTTTTGGTGAATTTTCTTCAAACCCTGCCAGACAAAGAAAACAATTACTTGTTATCAGGAAATGAACAAAGTTGCTGATATGGTGCGATAATGATTGATTTAACTTACTTCTCGAGCATTTCAGTCATGTTCGCATACTCCTTAGGATCTTTTCGTCTCGAGTCTAAGACGGTTACTAGTCCCCGCTCAAGCTTAATCTCTAGGAGAATATAGTGGAAGCTGCGCACGCATGCATAACTCATCAATTACATTACTATAACTTGGACTAATAAGGGAAACCGAATATGCACAAGACAGTAACACTCACTTGAAGTTGTAAGGAAAGAGTATTATATCTTTGTTTTCATTTATTACCACGATCGTAGCAAGTTGGCCTCGGTATCTTCGGCATGAAATTTAACCTCATTTGCATCTATGAGATTTCTGTTAATGAACCCAATATCACCGATTTGTCTTTTCTTCAATTCGGCGATCTTCAATCTGCATAATATAGTGAGGATAATTAAAAATACATGCAATGAAAGAGCTGACCTATATATAGAGACTTAATGACAGAAATAGTACTACTTGCAGACAGTAGCAAGTGACCGTTAATTTATCGAGGGCCATTTGATTATAAAAATGGAAGAACTCCTCAAATGGAACATGCAACAGATCAATTCCAACGAGATCATGCTCCTCTTTAACGAACAGCGTCAAAGTATTCGTCCCCCCAGACTCTCTGCAGGTTTTCATGTACCAATCATGGAATCTTCGCATCATCGTTGTTAGAGATTTTTCATCTTTGACGAGAGGCTTCCCATACTCGTATCTGTGTTCGTCCACCTCCAAGAAATAATAATGTACATCGTCGGGCAGGTAATCTCCAAGATTGCTATAACCGGGCACGATTGGTCCGCTTGACACCTTGAGCGGGGGGCACGATTGGTCCGCTTGTTCGCCGAGCTGGGCAATTTGTTTCCCAGCTCGTCGTTCTGCTAACCTTTGATCACTGATAGTACTTCCCGACCGCTTCGCTTCGAGAAATGACTTTTCAATAATGCGGTCATAGTTGGCTTTCGGCGAAGACTTTGGTGGTTTCTTCAGGGCAGCCAGAGTGCGTTTTGCTTTCACCGGATATATCTTCTCCTCCGGAAGTGGATGTTTCTTTGCTTTCACCCCTTCAAAGAAGTTCGTCACTTCGGCTCGCACGATATTCGTGTTTTCCTCCACGGTCCTCTCGTATGGTAACTTCGGCGGAGTCTTCAGAGAAGGACCATCTGTATTGCCTCCCGCCTCTGGCTGTACTGCTAGACGCCAGAGCAGACGGAGCGGCTGCGGCTGTCTTCTTTCGTGCTTGTTTACGAGGCGGAGGAGAAGGACTACGACGCGCCGGAGCAGCCGGGGCGGCGGCGGGTCTCTTCCGCCCTTGCTGGCGAGGCGGAGAAGGAGGAGGTTGGCTGCTCGGGCGCGCCGGCGCAGGCGGAGAAGGAGGCGGAGTGCCGCCACGCGCCGGAGAAGGAGGCTGAGTGCCCTGATCACTCGCCGGAGGAGGAGGCGGAGTGCCCTGACTCGCCGGAGGAGGAGGAGGAGGCAGAGGCATCCAGTTCGGAAGGTTGATGAGCTCCTTCCGCCATAGGCATGGAGTCTTCAGACAAGAACCCAGCCGAGTCTCCCCGTCACCCGTAGGGTGGTCAAGCGCGAGGTCCTCAAATCCTTCTGTGATTTCATCCACCATCACCCTAGCATATCCTTCTGGAATCGGCCGGCAGTGAAAAGTTGCGCCAGGTTCAGGAGGTGCAACAGAGCCAACAGCCGCCTTGACTTTCAAATTCATCCACTGCGTCATAAGGTGGCAATGCTGAGACTCCGTGATAGCATCCACAGGGTAGCTAGCAGGAGTCGTGAAGACAGGCTCCTGAAGCAGCTCCGTGGAAGCCACGCTGCTTCTCCGCTGAGATGGCGGGGTAGCTTCGGCAGGTCGCGTGCTGCGAACTGCGTCTTGTTCCTCTAGCGCTTGTACCCTTGCGTGCAGCGCCTGTAGTTGGGTCAACTCCTTTTTCTTCTTCCTCTCCCGGCGTTTGTAACCGCCTGCGTCGGGAAATCCAGCCTTCCACGAAAGGGAGCCTGGCGTGCCTCGTGTCCATCCGGGGTGCTCAGGAATCCCCAGGGCCTCTGTGAGCTCGTCGTTCTCTTTGTCCAGAATGAACGCCCCTTGCTGCGCTTTTTCGATATACTCCTGAAGCTTCTCGATGGGTGTGTTCAGCTGCTCGTTGGTCCAAACGCACTTCCCTGTTACAGGGTCCAATTTTCCCCCAACCCCGAAGAACCAAGTCCTGCAACGGTCTGGCCAGTGTCGCGTCTCTGGTTCGATCCCTTTATCAATGAGGTCATTCTCAGCCTTGTCCCACAACGGCCGGGCTTTCAGGTAGCCACCTGACCCCGTGCGATGGTGCTCCTTCTTCTTTGCAGCATTTTTCTTGTTTGTCGCTGACATCTTCGCTGCTCTCTCAGATTTCTTTTTGGTGACAAATGCGGGCCACTGATCTTTGATCTTCTCAATCGGCCGATGAATTCTGGAGTCTTGTCTTGGTCGACAAACGATGATTTCAGCTCATTCTTCCACCTCCTGAATAGCTCAGCCATCTTCTTAAGAGCATAAGCCTTGATCATTGGCTTTTTAACTGGATTCTCCGGATCCTCCTCTGGCGGGAAGGTGAAATTTTCCTGCAGCGCGGTCCAAAGATCAGCTTTCTGCCTATCGCTGACATAAGACACCTGAGAGTCTTTGTCCTTAGGCTTCAACCATTGCTCGATGCTGATCGGGATCATGTCCCTAACTAGAACCCCGCACTGAGCATTAAATTTTTCCTTGGTCCGGAGGGGTTCAATCGGTTGGCCAGCGCGATCAATTTCGATGATCGTGTACCTTTCATCCGCGCGCAACTTTCTCTTCGGGCCTCGTCTCGTTACCGAAGTGTTGCTCGATCCGGAGGGCTAGAAAAGAAGAAAAAGAAGAGAGTTAATATGTGTACATACCAAAAACAATTAATGCATCAATTAGCTATAGTCAGCACATGCTTAATTAATTTATATATATACCTGGCCGGACTTTGTTCGGTCACCGGAGTCGTCATCACGGTGTCCTTCCTCCTCCATTCGATCACCGGAACCGTCATCACGGTGTCCTTCCTCCTCCATTGTTTGATCATCGTCGTAGCCTACTTCTTCATCCTGTCTTTCCAGACCATCGGTGCATGTGTCGTTGAGAAACGACAAGACGGCATCACTTCCGTGTGCGATTATCTCCCCCAACACCGCTTCTTTTGCTTCGTCTCGGGGTGCGGATCCATAGTTTCTGCAAATATTTACAACATGGCAATTATTATTCAAACATGACAGATGGATATATTAGTGGCAAACGTAGAACTAGCACAATAAGGAATCATATTAGTGGCCTGGCCTCGACGCTTCTCTAGGGTTTGGGGTTGCCTCGGCAACGCTTCAAGGGTTTGGGGTGGCCTCAACAACGCTTCAAGGGTTCGGGGTGGCCTCGATGACAACGCTCTTTTAACTTGGTAAATTTGGGTGGCCTCAAGAGATTTTGTCGATCGGGTAGGGGCGCGGCGGGAGGGGGTAGGAGACCGACATCATTTTTTTCTAGGGTTTGGGTGTCCTCGAGAGTTTTGGTCGAGCGAGAGGGTCGGGGGGTGCTCCCGACGTCCCCCCTCACTTTAACAAAGAACTACCTTAAAAAAAGACTTGCTTCGCCGCGGGTGCTCGATCGGTGCGACGTGGACTCGGTGGAAACACTTTATGAAAATGCGGTGGTGGCCGGGCCAGGCGGTTTTCTTTTCCTTCTTCATTTTTTCCTTTGATTTTTGAGAGAAGTGCATATTTCAACCCTGAACTTTTGCCCTAGTCTAATTTACAACCCCGAACTCCAATACCGTCTAAATTACAACCCTCAACTCTCAAAACCGGCTAGGATTCAACCTTCCCCTCTCTGTTGACCGGTTTTGACCAGTCAACAGGTCTAGACAGCATGCCATGTCAGCAAAAAATGCAAAATTTCCAAGGAAAAAATTTGTAAAATGGAAGAAAATCCAGGAAAATAAATATGAAATCAAATTTCCGAAAAATAGGGAAAGTAGAAAAACGAATTATCAAAAAAACAATAATTTCCCGAAAAATCCCAAAAACTCAAATTCCCGAAAAAATTATTTCCAGAAAAAAAACATATTTTTTATTTTCCCTAGCCTTTTATATTTTTTTTCTTGATTTTTTCCTGATCTTGCAGATTTTTATTTACTTTTTCTTGAAATTTTGAAAAAAAAATTGGCATAGCATGCTAATTGGACCCGTTGACTAGTCAAAACTGGTCACCCCAGGTCAAAACCGGTCAACAAGGAGGGGAGGGTTGAATCCTGACCGGTTTTGACACTTGGGGGTTGTAATTTACACGGTATTGAATTCGGGGTTGTAAATTAGACTAGGGCAAGAGTTCGGGGTTGAAATACGCACTTCTCTCTTGTTTTTTCTTATATGTTTGTTTTCGTTTTCATTCTACATTTTCGTACATATGAAAAAAATAAAGTTTCTATACAAAAGTGCACAATTTTTATGAACAAATTACAACATCTAAATTAACTATACATCTAAATAAATATAACTATACATCTGAAATTTTCCTAATCTTAAAACTAAACTAAACATAAACTAAAATAATCTAAAAAATGTAAAAACATCTAAAAATAGCATCTAAAAACATCTAAAAAAACATCTAAAAATCTAATAGCTAGCACGGCGCAAGGGCGGAGGGGGCCGGCGCC
>NC_057814.1:4979341-4982539 GCF_018294505.1 Triticum aestivum
CGGGGTGGTGGTGTGAGTTTAGTCCCACCTTGCTAGTTGAGAGGGGCGCGCAGTGGTTTATAAGCCCCACTGCCGCACCCCTCTCGAGCTCCTCTCCATTGCAGGCTTACAGGCCTAATTGTGACTGCTATGCCTGATGGGCCTACTGGGCCTTCTGCGGGCCTGAATCCTGGCCCGTGGATGGGTTTCTAGTCGTATTCAGGCCGTGGTGGCCCAGTAGGTGGCAATTTTTTTATTTTTTCCCAGTTTTTTGTTTTCTTTTTTGCTTTATTTTTTTGTTTTGTTTCTACTTACAACAAAATACTTATTTATTTATTTTATTTTGTTTCTAATTACTTATTTATTTTATTTTATGATAATTCTTTTTGCTATTAAATTTTCTAACAAAAAAAGTTCTTTATGAAAATTCTTTTTGCTTTTAATGATTTTAAACAGAAAATACTTTGATAATTTTAGTTGCATCAATTTTATATAATTTTAGTTTCATAACTTTTAGAGGTTGCTTATAATGTTTTGAACAGAAAATACTTTGGTAATTTTAGTTTCATAAATTTTATTTATGTTATTAAAGTTTATTTTATTTTGTTTCTACTTATATATTTTATTAAAGTTTATATTATTTTGTTTCAAATTACATATTTATTTTATTTTATGATAATTCTTTTTGCTATTAAATATTCATGCATTTACTGATTATTTTGAGCTATAAGACCCTAAAATTGAAAAGCATTTCAAATGAACTCTGAAAAGGTTAAAAGTTGGCATGGTATCATCATTTCACCCACATAACATGTGCAAGAAAGTAGAGAGTGTTACGGCAAAAACTGGATGCACTTTCGTGTACAAAACGGACAATCTCTATCGAAGTATCAGGGTTTCATACGGAAACTCGTCTGTCACAAAGGGATTTCATTTTTTTTGAACTTGTTTGAACTCCATAGTTTTTCTGTGTTCAAAATGCACCATTCAAAGCCACATCATCAATTTTTCAACCCTTTCTGACTTCATTTGTTATTTTTCGTGCATTTACTGATTTTTTTTCAACTATAAGACCCTGAAATTGAAAAGCACTACAAATGAACTCTGAAAAGGTTGAAAGTTGGCATGGTATCATCATTTCACCCACATAGCATGTGCAAGAAAGTAGAGAGGGTTACGGCAAAAACTGGATGCACTTCGTGTACAAAACGGACAATCTCTATCGAAGTATCAGGGTTTCATACGGAAACTCGTCTGTTACAAAGGGATTTCATTTTTTAAAACTTATTTGAACTCCATAGTTTTTCAGTGTTCAAAATGCACCATTCAAAGCCACATCATCAATTTTCAACCATATCTGGCTTTATTTGTTATTTTTCATGCATTTACTGATTTTTTTTCAGCTATAAGACCCTGAAATTGAAAAGCACTACAAATGAACTCTGAAAAGGTTGAAAGTTGGCATGGTATCATCATTTCACCCACATAGCATGTGCAAGAAAGTAGAGAGGCTTACGGCAAAAACAGGATGCACTTCGTGTACAAAACGGACAATCTCTTCAAAGTATCAGGGTTTCATATGGAAACTCGTCTGTTACAAAGGGATTTTATTTTTTTGAACTTATTTGAACTCCATAGTTTTTCTGTTTTCAAAATGCACCATTCAAAGCCACATCATCAATTTTCAACCCTTTCTGACTTCATTTGTTATTTTTCATGCATTTACTGATTTTTTTTCAGCTATAAGACCTTGAAATTGAAAAGCACTACAATGAACATGGATAGATAAGTGACCAAATTAATAGTAGTTCATCATCACATTAAAACCAAAGTACATACATAGTTCAAATTGAACAACATATAGCTCTCCAGAGCATCTAGTTAAACCATACATTGAAACTATGTAAACACTTTCAATGCAACAACAAATGCGATCATAATCACAACTAAGGTAACAATTGATCCAACGGCATAATGATACCAAGCCTCGGTATGAATGGCATATTTTTTAATCTTTCTTATCTTCAACCGCATTGCATCCATCTTGATCTTGTGATCATCGACGACATCCACAACATGCAACTCCAATATCATCTTCTCCTCCTCAATTTTTTTTATTTTTTCCTTCAAGTAATTGTTTTCTTCTTCAATAAATTTAACCTCTCGACAATAGGGTCGGTTGGAATTTCCGGTTCAACCACCTCCTACATAAATAAAATCTATGTCACGTTGG
Organism: Triticum aestivum; assembly: GCF_018294505.1. NCBI lineage: Eukaryota > Viridiplantae > Streptophyta > Magnoliopsida > Poales > Poaceae > Triticum > Triticum aestivum. The sequence continues at coordinate 4,981,554 of NC_057814.1, forward strand.
TCGGCATAATTGTCATAAACAATAAATGAACCAAATAGTTATAAAAAGATAATATATAACACATCCGAATCATAGATAGGACGAGGGCCGACGGGGGCGGATACCAGAACCATCGCACTATATAATAACAAGGAATAATAAAAGTAAGAAATTAGACAAGTATCTATCTCAAGTAAGAATTTTTTTTTCTTTCAGAAAGAAGATAAGAACAAGAGGCTCACCACGGTGGTGCCGGCGACGAGAACGGCGCGGGCGATCGACGGCGATGAAGACGGGGACGGGACGTGACGGACCGCTAAACCTAGAAAAATCTCGGGGAAAATGGAGCTCAGAGGTCGAGTTTCGAGAGAAGAAATATTAACTAGTGTGGCTCGGACATTTTATCGAACACCTCATGTGCATAGGAGGTGAGCTAGAGCACCCAAATGCCCTCCCCTCGTCGGCCAGCAAAAAACAGAGCAGTGTGGAGTGCTCTGCTCGCCGGCGATGGGCTACATATAGGCAACTCATTTGTCCCGGTTCGTGGCTGGAACCGGGACCAATGGATGTGGGCCAGGAGCGAGGCCCATTGGTCCTGGTTCGTGCCTAGAACCGGGACAAATGGGTCCAGACGAACCGGGACCAAAGCCCACGAGGCCCCGGCTGGACACCTGGGCTCACAAACCGGGACGAATGCATCCATTGGTCCCGGTTCGTATAAGAACCGGGACTAATGGGCTGGCCAGGCCCGAACGAAAACCCCTTTTTTTACTAGTGCAAATACAATATTTGAAACCTCAAAAGACATGGATTTTTTTATCAGATGTACATACATATGTGTAGTACGCATGTATAGACTTTTCACTAATATATCCTTGAAGTTGTGCTCTACCGGAATTTTTTTTTGAGAAAATATATTGATCAAAGAAATAGAGTTATGTGTGCCCACAACAAAATATGTACTCCCTCGGTTCCAAAATATAAGTCTTTTTAGATATTTCAATATG
>NC_057814.1:4982914-4986049 GCF_018294505.1 Triticum aestivum
CTGCCTTCTCCCCGGAAAAAGGTAACCCAGCGTACGTACGCAATTAGCGTTAGCGTTGGGGGTCCTCACGTTGTTTTCCTTTGATTGATTTGTCTAAAAAAGGTAGTTTTTCATTGATTCTTAGATCGTGAGATATTTCCTTAGAAAAAACGCTCGTAAGATCCCTAATTACGTAGTCACTTTCCCCCTGATCCAGAAGTCCCAATTCCCATCTCAGGCGGCAGCGGAGGCGCAGGTGGTGCAGCATGCACAACATCGCCGGGCGCCTCCAGTCTCCACTCTCCAGCCTTTACGCACACGGCGTACATCACGTCATCGCCGAGTTTCATCAGCAACGCGATCTCGACTAATTCACGATATTAGGTATATCAGATAATCATTCCCTATCTCCTATTCCCTGATCCTATATATATATGTTGCTATTTGCCAATTAAGTAATTTATCTTCGACTAACATTGTGTCGCCTTTGATACCTTTTTTTAAATATTTTCAGCATTGTATTATCATGTCGTCTAAAAAGTACTCATTCGATAGGGATAAATAAAGAAAAAGAAAACAACGTGAGGTCTTCTTGGTAGAATCACAGAGATGAACGATGATACTAGTGCGTCGATGAACAAGGTGATACTAGTGCGTCGATGAACAAGATGATGAACTCCTGACACTCATTGTGTTTGAGGATATATTTGGATATTTATTGAGAGCGGGCAGCCTGAATCATTCAATGATAATGAACTTGAAAAGTGTTGCACAAATTGCATAAACTTTGTCTCTCGATGGTTCATCTCATGCTGAGGTATATGGTTTTATTTTGCAATTAAAGGTTATAAAGTTCACTTTGCCAAATGGCTTAATGTCTGATATGAAGATTTTCGAGCATGTGATATAGGGAGTAGTTGATTATTATCCTAATGTCTCCACTGCTTATCACATCTTATTTGCCGTGCATGTGACTATCGCATCGGTTGGAAGAAGCTTCTCAAAGTCGAATTATTGAAAAACTATTTGAGTTCACTAATGATTCAAGAGAGTGAATGATTTGGCAAAGTTACGCATAGGGAAGAAATTACTGGATAAGGCTGACATTGATCATAGGTGAATTAATATCAAGGAATGTTGGAAGAATCTTTTTAAGGTAATATGTATAAATCATTTGATATGAATATTGCATTTAAGTGTTTATTGGTTACATTTCATATATATTCTGTTAAAAAATATGTATATATTCACTATTATTATTATGTTTAAATTAAGGGCCCCGAGTTTTAGTTTCGCCCCGGGCCTCTGAAATTTCAAGACCGGCCCTGCGTATGTAGTTCATATAGAAATCTTTAAAAAGACTTATTTTTAGGAACGGAGGGAGTAGTGCTCCATGAGGCACTATTGGAGCCAATTTGACGCACTCAGGCACTGGGCCTCTGCTTAATGGGGTTGCATGATGTAAGTACTCCCTCCGTTCGGATTACTTGTCTCGGAAATGGATGTATCTAAAATGTGTCATAGAAATGGATGTATCTAGATGTATTTTAATTTTAGATACATCCATTTTCGAGACAAGTAATTCCGAACGGAGGAAGTAGTTGCCTTGTGGTGGTGCTCCGGACTCACCCCGCGGAGACAACGATCGCTATCAGAACGACTTGCCGTTGCTGTCTTGGCCTACTCATCATACTCCATCCTTGACGCTGAGACCAAGAAAATGTATATATGTCCAATAAACCGGGAAGTGGGAGATATTTTGGTAGGCGCGCTCGTTCGACGACCAATGAAGCTCTCACAAGTCACAAGCGTACTAAAAATAGACCGTTGTTACAAAGGGTGGTGCATCATTTTTCATAGAATTTTTCAAGGACTCTAATGCTTACGATTTTTCCTCCTAGTTTGTTTCTAAGATAACTACGCAATGCACCTAACATTTCAGAAAAGTTCATGTGTTCTCCCAGTGGTGCAACAAGGGAAGTCCAGTGACACATACATGGCATGGCATGTAAATCTCAACCACATGTTATTTCTATATATGTTTGTGCCTTTAGGATATGAGAACCAGAAAGGGAGATCCGTAGTAGGAACCAACGGTGCAGCATCATTTGGACAGTATCAGATCGAGTTGGCGGTTGCTAACTGGGCTTAGAGCATCTCCAATAGATGGACCAAATTTTGACGGTCCAAAACCGAAGATGTAAAATATGGACCGCCAAATGATGCGTTTTGGAGTTCCGAAAAATGCTCAACTCCAATAAATGGTCCAAATCAAAGATGTAAAAAAAAGAGCAACTCCAACAGATGGTCCAAAACGAAGATTAAAACGACCAATTACTACTTCATCTCAACATAGTTCAAACATGAAATTCAACATAGTTTCATACGCAAATACAACTACTACTTATTCGAACTACTAGATGAAACTACTCCTCGTCGTCCGAGCTGCGGAACTGCTCCCAGAACTCGTCCTTAGTCGGGCCATCGCACTCCTCGTCCTCCTTCTCGGAGTCACCCCAGTCCTCATCCGACAACTCGATAGGGATCACAGTCGAGGGGCCGGCCTCATCCTCCTTCTTCACCCCCTTCTTTTTCGCTTCCAGTAGTGCTCCAGCTCGGCCTGGACATACTGCGGATGCTCTCGCGCAAACCGAGCCATCACCACCTCGTCGCTCTCACCTAGAGCGACGACAACCGCCGGTCTCTTCTTCGCCTTCTTCGTCGACATCTCCTCCATCTGGATGCCCTGCGGCACGAGCCACTCCGCCATTGCCTAGGACTCGATCTCCGGGAAGTTGAGGTCCGTCTTCGGCCGTCCGGCACGCCACACCGCCACGCCGTAGGCACGCGCGGAACCATCGGCGGTGGGATACGTGCCGAGCCACCAACGCCGCCCGGCGTCGGAGAACTCCACTCCGAACTTCCCGGAGGGCTTCGCCCTCACGCCGAAGAAACCGGACTTGCCCTTCGGCGTCTTCTTCGGCGCCATCGGGGAGCGGGTGGCGGACGGACCAGAGGTGGAGGCGGACGGAGAGGAGGCGGGCGGAGCGGGGCCGGGCGGAGGACGGACCGGAGGCGGAGGCGGTCGGAGAGGAGGCGGACGGGGTGCGGAGGCGGCCGGAGGCGGGCGGGGATGGGGCGGGGCGGAGGCAGCCG
>NC_057814.1:4986556-5011272 GCF_018294505.1 Triticum aestivum
GGGGGTCTGGATCTACGGCAGGGCGTCGAAGAGCTGCGGCGGGGCGACGGCTGAGCGGGGAGCTACGGCGGGGCGGCGGCAGGTGGGGAGTGGGCGGGCGGTCGCGAGGCGGAAGGGAATGGACTGGCGGTTGGACGTTTGGCGGGCGGCCGCGGTTTTGGACCAGTTGCATCTCGTGATGTAAACTTGCATCACAAAGTTTTCAATTTTACATTACCGGAAGGCCGCGGTCCTTTTCTTTACATATAGACCGTTTGTTGGCAGCGTTTTTTGTCTCAAACGGTCTAAAAGTTATATATTTTTATGTCTGGACGTTGTATTGGAGATGCTCTTACGTGTGATACTCTCGCCTTCCGAGTTTATTAGACACAATAGCCTTCGTGCTGAGACGCAAGCAGGTGTGGCAGTAGAAGCTCACAGCCATGGCGGAAGCGGACATGGCGTGGGCTTCCAGTGCTCCGGCTCGCTCCCTGGCTCCATGTCCCAATATCATCGGCCGAGAGGGGTTTTGCTATGCTCGGTTTAGTCACCGTTGTTTTCAAGTGTCTTTCCTTTTGATGTCTTTCCTTTCTTTTCCTTCTTTCTTTTTTAAAACATTATTATTTACAAAAATGGCGAATATTTGGAATCGTGAATAATTCTTACAGTCGAAGAAAATAATAATTCATAAATATATTACGAATTCATGGACATTTTTCGAATTATTGGACATTTCTAAAATTCATAAACACTTTAAAGTAGCAAACACTTTTTAATATATGTTAACATTTTAAAATTTGTACAATTTTAAACTTCCAGAACAATTTGTTAAACTTGTGAACAGTTTTAAAAAATTGGTAACATATTTTGGAATTCTGAAACATTCTTAAATTCATGATATTTGCAATTTGAGAATTTTAAAAAAAATCCACGTTTCTTAAATTTGTGAATACTTTCAAAATGAACATTTTTCAAAACCCTTGAACATTTAAAAAAAATCTATGGATATATTTTAAAATGATAAATATTTTTAAAATCCTTCAACATTACTTAATAAATTTATATTTATTTCATTTTAGATATTTTTTAAATAATTTCCAATAATAAAAGTAAAAAACAGATGGCCAAGGAGCATTTAGCTTATACTCCCTCCGTTCCAAAATAGATGACTCAACTTTATACTAACTTTAATACAAAGTTGGGTCATCTATTTTGGAACGGAGGAGTATTTGTTTTCCTCAAAAATTTGCTCAAAACGTGGCAATGATCGGTCTCGCTACATAAACAACCAAATCAATGAAAGAAAACCGCTGAGGAAACCAGGTTGTGGGTCGTTCCACCACTTAGCTAGTTCAATTGCTCGGTTGCTGGACCCCTCTCTAGCGTGCAGTTCCTGGTTAAGGGGGGAAATTAAATCTGATTTTTTATATATTAAATAAATTTGTACATCCAAAATGTAGAAAAAAAAATTAAAAAAATTATGAATTGAAAGAAAATTTCATGAATATGAAATAATGTTTGCAAATTCTTAATAAATATTCATGAATTTGTAAAAAAATCATGTATTAAATATATTTGTGAGTTTTAGGAAAAGGTTTGTGGATTTGAAAAAAAAACTATGAATATAAGAATGTTGACGGATTTTAAAATTAATACTAATTTTTTAAAAGATCACGAATTTGAAAATAAACCAGAAAACTGTTTGTGAATTGGAAAAATAATTTCATGCATCTAAAAAATGTTCACATACTTGTAAAAAAATGTTTACGAATTTAGTAAATGTCCATAATTTGACAGGCAAGAAAAGTAAAATAAAACGGAAAATAAAATACCCGATGACATGTAAATCGTACTTTTGAATATGTACAAGGTGGATGGACTAGGAGATGGAGCGGCGAATTTGGGATAGCGCGCTTGCCCCCACCTCACGTGCCAACATATGAAATTGATGCTTCTGAATGTGTTGTATGAATCAAAATTCTTCTTCTAAATTGGGGATTATTGGGGAAGAATCTTTGGCCAAATGATTGGTGGGTACTACTTGGAGGGAATTTATTGTGACTGGTTTTTGGTGATTCTTACATTGCCAAAGCCCGCTTCAGCCTCCATATACTCTGCCGACCGTCTGCATAGCAATTTTCGTGAGCAAAAATGTTGTGACTCTTCTCGAGTTGCTCTTAGTTTGGAACAACCAAAAATAATGAAGGGGGAAGAAGTGCACAAGCACATTGATGCCATCGACCATGACATACTTGAACACATCTTTCACCTCTGTCGCTATCATTCTGTGAAGAACCACATCCAACAAACACACTTGTTGCAGCCTAGGACACTCATGAAAAATCAGACTAATCTACTAGTACAACATCCACCCCGTATAATAATAATAATAATAATAATAATAATAATAATAATAATAATAATAATGGCGATGACGATGATGATGATGATGATGATGATAATAATAATAATAATAATATAATGGCGATGATGATGGAACAAAGTAGGGCTTTTGTGTTCGTTTACTTCAGTCCGGCCTGAGTAGCATGCATCCTTGTGAAAAGCAAAAAAATAATTGAAGTCATTAGGAAGCCCCAATATTTTGAAGAAAATAATAAAATCAATCTAGAAATCCAAATTGTTATTTTACGAAGCAAATCCAGAGAGCATTTTATTGCTAAAGATGATTGGAAATAGTCCGGCCAGATAAATACAGAGAAGAAAAAAAAATACGCTAGAGATTGATCTAACTGTAGCTACTTGCCACGATGTACCAAGTGAATTTTTAAGTTGATTGGTCTCACGAAAAGCGATGGCCATTGTTCTACCTCAGAGTTGTACCCTTTTCCATCTATCTCAAAACAATGGGTTAACATGAAAAGAAGTTTAGCCTCCGGACCACGCAGAAGTCTGGGCACAACGTTCGATTAGGAGGGCCTACCTAATGCCCCCTTCTTTGCCACGAAGAAGGTAACGACTCCATCCTCTCTCCTGCATTGATTCTAGCACAAAATCTTCTAGGAAGCTACACGTTAATTAGCTGTTGGGTGCAGTTTTGGGCCTATAGAATTTCCTGCATTTCTTCTATGTGAGAAGAATACAAGTTGAAAAGACTGCAATATATGCTTTTTTGGACCGAATATTTGATATTTTCCTTGCACATGGCAGAAAGACACGCGTTCATACGGTTTCTTCTCATTCAAAATTTCTAGTAATGCAAAGGTGAATGGTTCAGATTAACTAGCATGTGCTGGCTGCTGGGTTCACTGATCTTAGATCTCTCCCTCCCTCCCATCCGTACATTTGGTTGGCTGTTCTCCCCTCGTCTACTGCAGCTGCATTATTGTTTTTGTCTGGACATTATTGTACTACGTTTTGGAGCACTGAATCTCGCCGGTTTGATTCCTGTCGCTGGCCGTCGTGTTGTATCAGGGTGAGGGGTCGGACAGGATAGATAGATAGTCCAAACGTAGCAGCACCGTTCTTACTGAAGAATCTCTCTTTCTGGTTCGCATATTCTAACAGCACAGACAGAAAAAAAAATGCATGGAATTCAAATGTTCTTTCTGAATGGTATGGAATTCAAATGTCATCACCAATCTATAAGAATGAAATGAACAAATTGTTGCGTCACAGAAAAAGCGCAGGAACTTTCCTGAAAAAGAGATTAGATGCATTAACAGCGGGGCTCAATGAAAAAATTTCCTTGGAGATTGGAGCTTACTAGTTAACCATGTTCATGACGCAGATCTGATGTAGAACCAATGAGAGAACACTGGACGGTCGGGACAGCAGGTCATGGGTAACTGAGAGTGGATTTTCTCCTGCAGCTTTTCTCAGCTCCACACATCTCGGCTCTCATGCTTTTTCTTTCGACTTTCAATTTTCAGTCTTCTATATATTACGAACGATAAGTCCATTTTTTTTTCAGATTCGTGTTGCTTGTGATGAGGGCTTTCAAGTAAGATTCATTTCAAATATGTTTTGGTGAATTTTTACATCTTCGTTAAGTTTGAACAGCTGAAACTTGGTACGACGAAAGACAAAATCGCAAGTTTTAGAAACCTAAACTTAAAACTTGGTGTACCCTCGTGGAGAGTCCAACTACTTTACGGATCGCGAGGCAAATCGAGTGACCGATCAAGTTTCAACTCGTAAAACTTGATAGGAACGATGATATAATTAGCAAGTTTCAAAACTGAAACTTAAACCCTAAACCCAAATCTCTAAACCCTAAGCCCTAAAGCCCTAAGCCGAGAACCCAAAAAACATAAAAGCATATAAAATTTGGTAAAACTGGACAAAACGATAAAACGGAATGTTACATTTTGTCTTTTTTGAAGTTGTTGAAATGTATTCAAAATTTGTCTTGTTTGAAAGTTCTCGACACGACGAACACAAATATGTAAACAAAACTTAATTTGGATTTTTGGTTTAAAAGATATAGTAAATTGAAATTAGAAGATGAAATGAAAAAGAGATGAAAGGTGAGGTGGATGGGGCATGCAACACAAAAGCATGCATGTGTGGGCCATTTTAAATTAATTAATGGCTAAGCCATGCAACAAAGAAGATAAGCATGCATACATGCGGATCTCCAACCAAATGGACGGCTGAGCCATGCACATGACCTCCTGGTGCAAGCGAGAATCTCTTTTCTCATGGGTAACTAAGCTAGCTGCAAATTTTGCCTCCAGTTAGTCAGTTCAATTGTAATAACTAGAGGGTACCCAGTCAGTTCATTTGTAATAACTAGATGACACCCAGCGCGTTATGCGAGAATTGGTTGATAAAATTTTTAGTTGATAACATGAGAATCAAAATTAAAAATACATATGACTTAATATATTTGAATGTATATCATTATAAAATATTTATCTGGTATAAGTAGAATAATTGAATGAAAAACATTTTTCCATGCATGATTGAATGTTGTTGTGTGGTTATTTCTATTTTCGTTCATAATTATATGGTGATCTAGCATGCTTGCATGTTGAGATAAATAAATTAATGAGATGACTTTTTAAGCATATAGGATATGCTGGCTCACCTTCAATCAAACACACAAGTGTATGAACGGCTCACGGACTCTTACAGATGGAGCGATGCATATCATCACTGCGCACACATGCATCCATAAACAGTGCTACTACTACATTTATGGCTCGCAGAAGAAGACAGTGTGATAGCTATATGAGGAGGGCTCCATGACTCAATGGGTGATGGCTCTAGGAACGACTGAGGTTTCAATGGGTGATGCCCTTTATTGAAAAAATATACATGGGCGATAGCTACATGATCGACGATGATTAATGGGGCATGGCTTGTGAGGGTGCGAAGTGAGACAGCACGCGTGCGTTTTGCCCTGCCATCACACATAGGTATGTCAGATCAATACTCTCTCCCCCAGTGTTTATCGAGCACTCGGCAAACATCACTCAGCGATGCATTTATCGATTGTTACACTAAGCACGCGTCACTCGGAGATTGTTTTTGTCCACCTTGGTAAGCGGGGAGAAATTTAAATTGTAAAGACAACTATTGAACATGACGCATCACACGTCCGCCTAGGGAATATCTTCCCGGGGCCCTCGAGTGAAGATGATCGCCAGGACGACCAAGATTTCAGAGAATAAAAAAAAATTTAAAAAAATCAAGTTGCTAGGGTGAATCACAGTTTTTAAATAAGATCACATGTCCTTGTTTTCTGCTACTTTTGTTCTTTTAGAATATGCGAACCAGACAGGGAGATCCTTTTGTTTTAAAACGGAGACGGCCACCAACCCGAATCAAACTGAAAAGATTCAGTGATCCAATTACTGCAGTATTACAATAATGCCGAGAGATCATAGATAACATTAACAATGTAGAGAAAGTCGTAGCACAGTATCAACGGAGCTCCTGAGTACAAGAGATAATGTAGTTCGCCGCGTCCTCTCACGACCAAACTGATTTGAGCTGCTGTTTGGGTGATTCCATGAGTTAATTTCCATCGTTCATACCACAGGCACCATGCTACAGTCGCTACAGTTTCTCGTAATTTGGAAGGCCCAAGATATGAACTTCATGATTCTTCAAACACAACAAGTGTTCAAGTATTACTTCTCCAGCCCGGTCCACCCCGATGCCCTGTTTGATGATATCATCCACGCCTAGCAGTTTTCACACATCCGCAACTAGCTTGCATTCAAACAACAAATGTTTGATGTTGTCCGGTCCAAAGTTGCATGATGGGCAACTTGGATTAATCTTTATATGCTTATTAGCAAGGATTGATCTGCAAGGGATCGCGCTATGAATCCTTGATAATGGTCCACCCCGGGACTGTACCTGTGGTAGGAGAGACGGCAGGGCGTGGCGACCCTCTTGCATGGCACCTCCTCGTTCCACGCAGAGGAGGCCAAGACAAGACATGGGTTTGTCCACTGCGACGGGCTCGAGGATACCGTGTGCGTGCTCAACCCAGCCACAGGCCGAGTCCTCGAGCTCCCCTAGAGCCCCAGCAGCATTGTGTCGCGCTGGCACTTGGTGGCACAAGGACACCAAGCGTTCGGCTTCGGGCGCGACCATCGCTCCAACGCCTACAAGGTCGCTCGCTTCTTCTACCGTGAAACGCGTGCCATGGGTGGCCTTGGGATGGAGGTGTTCACTATCGAAAAGGACCAATACTGGCGTGAGACGGCCGCACAACCATCGTACCCGTTTCTAGTAGGACGGATTGCGACCTTCTTCAAGGGTTCCTTGATTTGGACAGTTGACCAGTACTCACTGATGTATGAATGTGATCCCTCGCTTCTGCCTGATCATGCAAGTATGACGTGCTTTGTCCGGTTTAGTCTTGAAGACGAGTCATTCAGCATCATGACGGGTCCTCCATGGTTTGAAGGGGGCGACTATTTAGAATCCAGATTAGCTAAGTTGAACGGTGAGCTAGCCGTCCATCGTCTAGTGCCCAACTATGAATCTGCTGAGATATGGATGTGCAATGATGCGGAAAGCAACAACCCGCCAAGGTGGGAGCAGCGCCATGTTTTCAACTTCCGGGCTTTTGTTCGTCTGATAGCTACATTCGACGATGAGATAGTGTACCAAGACGGATCATCGTATCTCTGGCGTCAAACTCATCAAGGAAATAATTTTCTGGTTTGCATGACTAACTTGAAGTATCGTAACCCCGACATGGGCACACTTGTTGAATACTCATGGGGGACCATTGAGGACTTTGATGTAATCTTTTTCATTCCTACCCTAGTTCAAATCTAGTTAGCTGGCTTATTGCTACGTAATCAGCAAGGACAATCACTGGTATTTTAACCAAATATAGTTGTTTGCACATGGTAGATTTTATATGAACTTTGACTTGATTTCATAAGGGCTTGCATGATGAGATGCTTCAGTTAACTAGGTCACTCTAATAGTTTTTGCAAAATTATTGTAAGTTATTTGTCAGACACACGCTTCTGTTCGAAAAGAAGAGGCACACACACACTTAATGGAAGATCGGTGTTTTGCTGCTTCTTTTTTACAATCCATGGATTTTAAATGTTATTGAATTGTTTGAGTTTGAACATGAAAATTTCAATTATATCCATACGAAGGTCAAATTGAAGAGGAGCTCATATGCACAAACATAAGAGAAATATAAGAGAGAATTAATATAAGGTAACAAGTTTTAAGGAATCAGACATAGTAGTACACTCCAAAACCTCTAAAACCCTTTGGAGGTTGCCACATAAGATTTGCTATCTTTGAAGGTGTTGCATAACCCCAAATGCCTCTTTCTTAAATCTACCAAGGCCCATAGCCCTAACAAACAACCGGCTTCCCAACCTGATTCCTCCAGAATTGATTCTATTATAAGTGAACTGCCAGAATTGATTCTATTAAATGAACTGCGGGCCAGCCAAAGTGAGAATCTGTGAAATCGCTGATTCCCGAGCTTCTTTGTTGCTTCCCGCACTCACTTGACATTTTTACATATTTTTACCACCTCTCAAACCTTTCATTCCTCTCATCCCCGCCCTCATTTTTCCCATCTGATTGTGGCGAGGCACACATGCCCTACCCCCCGCCGGCACCCATAGCAGTCGGATCTGAATTCCTCCGCCTCTCCGACCTTTGTGCACCATCCTCCCTGATGGAACCTCATGCGCCCTCTACCGTCCCGAGGTCGACCAACGCCCCAAGCCCACCACTCGCTGCTCCAGCCATGCCCTCAATATGCTCCGTTCCCGAGCCTGATCTACTGCACTCCACCGCCTCCCTCATTTCCATGTTGGTCCATCGAGTAGAACCGCTCCTCTACTATCATGGTTGAGAAGTTGCCATGTTATTTGTCATTTTTTTTCTCTTCTCTGATGGACATTTGTTCATATCATGTGTGTTTTCTCCCGGTGAGAATGTGTATGTATGTATGTATGAATTGGAAGATTTGTGAGTTGTTCAATGAGTGTGATTAGTTTTGCACGTTTCACGGTTGACCAACGCATTCGGGGCGTTGCAGATATTTCACAATACTTCTGATATTCTAAAAGAAGGGTAAACAATAGTAAACTTCTGATTCTCGAAATCTATAGCCACAGCTGATTCTCAGGAATCCAAGCCACAACTGATTCTTAGGAATCTGTAGCCCAACCAAATGGGACCTAAAGGGACTACCAGACCCAAAAGACTCATCGTTAGGAACTCCTCAAGCTGCAGACATGACGGATACTTACCGTTGCCATCATTCCGAATTTCAACTTTCGTACTCCAAGAAAAGAATTACTAACATACTGGTTTTCAATAAAGTAGCCCTAAAATCAGACTTACCATTGCCATCATTCCACATTTAAGCCCAAGAAAAGAAGAAACACAAATTTTGAAGAAATGATCAACGGCCAAATAGCAGATTTCCTTCACAAAGAAATCAAATCATTTCCGAGGTGAGAAACAATAGCTTACGTCAAATGCCGGTGTCAACTTGCCCAACACGGGCCTGAATCAACAAAGAACTCCTCACTGGGCAAATCCTGAGCGCGAACCGCAGGGCACAAGCCTTTGTACAATTAACCAACACATGCAAGACATCGTCACCTTCAGTACCAAAAATAATGCAAATTAATTGAACTTTCAACCACAAGAGATCAACAAAATATTGGAAATGCGGTACGTAGAGCTTCTGGTACATGGATCACTGGCTGCTATGATTGAGCTCTGTAAAATCACATGGAGAAGTTAATCACAGCAAAATTAATCTTTGCCTTCATGACCACAAAACATTGCAAATAAATTGAACTTTCAAAAAACAAAAGAACAGCAAAAATATTGCAAATGCCGTGAGTAGAGGTACCACAAAACATTGCAAATAACTTGAACTTTCAAAAAACAAAAGAACAGCGAAAATATTGCAAATGCCGTGGGTAGAGCTTCTAGGTACATGGATCGCTATCTGCTAGGACAAGCCCTATGTATGTTCTGTAGAATCATATAGAGAAATTAATCACAACAAAATGGTATCTCCAAGGCTACTACCACAACTGCAACAACAACCCAGCACAAAACAAAGAATGTTGACTGCACACTAATACATACAAGAAACAGAGGCTCGGGCAACAAACAGAACAGAACCCGTCACGCGCAAAACTTAGCCAAAGGGCGAGGCGACAGGGCCAGCGCCGGCGAGGGCGTCGGACCGCTTGATGCTGCCCATGCCGCAGATGACGCAGCCTGGGGCCGAGAGGGCGGAGAACTTGGCGCCGCAGAGGTCGCAAACGTCGTGGCCGATGGTGGAGAGGCGGCTGAGGGTGACAGCACAGAACTGCGAGGGGTCCTCAAACGGGTCAATGGACTTGTTGGTCAGCCCCCGCTGGACGCACATGTCGATGAGGCTCTTGAGCTCATCCTGTTTGGTCGGCGGCGCCTTGGAGTAGAGCAGGTCCAGCATCTGCTTGGCATAGGCGAAGTTCTGGACCTCCATGTTGCGCTTGATGGCGGTCCGGATGCAGTTGATCCGGTGCTTGGCCTGGATGGGCAGGGACGCCAGATGCCGAGACAGCCTGCCCATCTCCTCCTTGGCGCTCAGCGTGCCAGCTCCCTGGACTCTTTGCAGCCGAGCGATTTCCTGCACGCACAGAAGTCATTTCACGCAAAAAATAAGCAGCAGAGAGCAACCTGAACTTTGATGACAGATAAAAATGATTATTACCTGTAGCAATGAAACGGCGATCTTGTACTGCGCACAAATGGTAGCCTGCGCTTTGATGTCGGCTTCACGTGATTGGTCCTTGGCGAGGGCCAAGAATGCTTCATCCAAACAATTTAGTGCATCCGTGAGCTGATTCTGCTCAAGATGTGCAAGACCCATCCTGTAGCATTCTGCAGCAGGAGCGCCACGGGGTACCTGTAATCACGGATACGGGTGTCAGCTGAAGCTATGCCAAGTCCATCAGATAAAGTGTCTAACAAAAGGTAGAGTAGAGTAGAGTAGAGTACCTGGCCAGGACGCACGGCTTTAGGCGCTGGGGGCTGAGCAGCTTGCTTTGCCGCTCCTGGACCCTCGAGAGCACTGAGATCAATTGGTTGCGAAGGAGTAGGAGCAGCAGGTTGAAAGCCCTGTGGCTGTGAAGGAAGAGCCTGGCTCTGTGGAGGTACACCACCATCAGGTAGGCCAATTGGGTTCATAGGAATGCCTTGCTGCTGAGGGAACTGGCCTTGTTGCTGAGGGAACTGGCCTTGCTGTGGCCCCTGTGGCGGCACCCCACCATCTGGAAGACCAACATTGCCCATCATGTTTTGAGTAGGTACCGGTCTGCCGACGTTCATCCCAGACTCAGGATTGGCCATTCTTTGCAGGATTGCTCCTGGAGGAGGCAGTCGATTCGCAAGTTGCTGTGATGGAACGGTGTTCTGGAAGAAGTCCTCAGGAATAGGTCCAGCTGTCACTCCCAGGCCTCCGATTACAGGACCCGTGCCGCCGGTCGGCGCTTGTGGTGGCGCCACCAAAGTATTTGTTCCAAAGAAATCGACTGCGCCACTCGGCATTGCTGGAGCAGCAGATGGTGCTGGGCCTGCTGGCTGACTGAATTCTTGTGGTGTTCCAGACGACCTTGTCCTACTGATCGGAGGAGCCATCAAACCTAGCTGTTTCGTGGCCTCTTTCAGTTTGTTAACATCAACAGCAGGTGCAGCAGGCTTATCACGTATCCTGATTTGTATCCTTTTAGTCTTCGACGTTGACTCGTCCTCATCACTGCTTCCAGCATCAACAACACCATACAGAGTCTTTTTAAACTCCTCCGCTGCTTTGGCCTGTTCATCTGCAGAAGCAATTTGAACCCCTAGCTGCCTGGCCAGACTATCACCAACTGAATCACCAGCAGCATTTGCTTTGTTTTTCAGTGCCAATTCAGAAGATGCCGGTTGCCCATTCTCACTACTGGCCGCCGCCATAGCTTTAACCAAGCTCTTTTCGCTTACTTCCACTACATTACCCCGGCCCTTCATCACACCCAAGTAAACACCGATATGATCTGCAATAACAGATGGGATGGCAGCATCAGTTGTTCTCATGTAGGGCATCACCTCTCCTGCAAGCTCCCACTGAGGAATACTCTTCATGCTGGTAGGTGTTTTGATCTCCCAGTTCCCTCCTGCCCATTCCGGGCCTTTAGGCACCATACTTTCAGCAGCAAAATTGGCAAAGACACCTTGCGTCCATCCAGTTGAACGAACTCTCAGTATTCTTTCTAGATAACGTCTCAGCTCAGGATCTGTACCAGATTCCTCCAACTTTTGTGCAAGGCGTCGCAGGGCACTAGG
Organism: Triticum aestivum; assembly: GCF_018294505.1. NCBI lineage: Eukaryota > Viridiplantae > Streptophyta > Magnoliopsida > Poales > Poaceae > Triticum > Triticum aestivum. The sequence goes on from NC_057814.1 coordinate 4,998,335, forward strand.
GTTCAGGTGACATATAAACAGATCCAGCATGCTTTCATGATCTGCAATAGCCTCAAATGTTTCTTTCGCACTGTCAAACTGACCATACCTGAAAAGGAATGCATCAACTATTTACGCTCTGAATCATGTAGACTGTTACACTGAGGAAATTGGGAATAAGGAAAATAAGAACAGTCCTTACAAAACATAAATTTATCTAATGGTATTTAAGTAGCAAGAAGGCAATCGTTAAGATTATGTTAATTAGCACAGGGCATACACAACAAGTGATTGCTATGTAAAATATTATCTCCGCTAAAAAAATATAAACATTATCCAAACACAACAGATCACCCATTATCCAAATATAAAACAGGTTATGGCTAGCTAGTTTTGCGATTGGGCCAGCATGCACACTAGTCAGAACTTTTCAAGCAAAATTAACTAGTATGGATTCTGTCTGGACTCTGGAGTAGCAATGTGGAAGCCAAGCCAAGGATATCTCTGAAGTTCCATATTCAAGATGATGTCTAGTGTCTCTAAGCAATTTCAGCATTTGGTTGGTGTAGAAGTAATGACATGTTGTGATACAGGAAAAAAATAAAACAGTATTTGCAATTTAGTCATATGAGTGGAGAGGATATCCTTTTTGTAGATCAAAGTTAGAGATGATAGCTGACCGTACTTAATGCATGCGTAGCCCAACTCTCGGAAACGCTGGAACAGATGAGAAGTGGGAGGGCACTGAGGATAATCTCTGGAACGCAGGAACTCGTCTTTCAAAATCGATAAAGCAGCAGAGAACCGGAGAGCTTTGATGGCGTAATTGCAGCGCATGATCTATCACAAGTTGCAATGGAGTATTAGATCAACGAGAGAACAATGAAGGAAACAAAAGATGGTGAAGGTTAAGCTCACTTGTGTAAACTGAGGTCCTGCTTGAGATAATGATACAGCAAGGTCTCCACAGACAGGGGGTCCCTTAGATAATATGTCCAGGGACTTCGGAGTAACACGCAGACTATCAAACCTGCAGTGAATGAGAGAACATAAATGGGTAAATCATGGACATCCAGTTAAATACAAAAACTATGCAAAAATTACTCTGATCAGAAGTTTAAAACATAAACGAACAACCAAATGACAGTGCATGATTACTAAATGCTACAACACAAGTAACTCACTTGTGTACTGAAAAATGAGTACAGCAGCCAAGCAAAAAAAATTACCTCGATGTTATTTGGTATAGCACTTCTGAAAGATCGATTTTTTGTGTAAAGTGTTGCTGCATGGTAGCAAAACCAATAAGAAGAGGTTCAAGAAGACCAACTAGACAGCTTCTTATTTCCACACCCTTTTTCTGTCTTGGATTTATATCTGTTGGATTCACAAGCAGCAGACGGTCGTTCAAGGCACCAAGCAACACTGCATGCATAAAGATGCATATGGTTAAGTCCAGCACAAACTCATAGGACTAACAAGAAAACAATAGCACGGAGCATGTTAACAAACTGGGAACATAGCACAAATGCTAGGTTGGTTATTTAAATGAAAAAAAAGTAACTTATGTCATCATAACAAAAAAGAAGTCTGGGAGTAACTGTTACCAGAACGAGGGAAGCTAGTGGAAAGGATTGATCGAACTTTGTTGTCCCATCCAAGCATACTTATTGCAGTTGCACTTGAGAAGATGAGCGCTGGTCCAACCCACAACATTGACCGATAGTATGCAGTAGTTAAGTGCTCAACAAAACATGATTAACAGTTTAGGGCAAGACAAGACATAAGCTATCCAAGTTTGAGTAACAACATAAAGAGCGAGAGTATCGGAAAACTAGAATGATTAAAGGATATTGATGGGAGACCACGATCATATTTGGTTGAGCTGCTTGAAAGTATATCAAGATCAGCAGAGGCGATTAGTACCCTTTGGTTTGTCAATATTCCGGCAACAGGACCTCTCAAAGTTGTCTGCCAGTGGACCTGCATATTAGATTAATTTCATTAAGAGTACGCACGTCAAACGCAGTCAAGTAACTGCATGCCCATAATGCTGGTGGTGAAACTGAATGCTTGTTTTAGACAAGTTTCAAAAGGGTACTAATCAAAGGATGTCCATAATGCCCATAGTAGATTAATATTTTAGACATGAATCAATGCATCATTTGAATATCAGTTACACCAAACTACTCGAGGGAACCCATCCAAGAACATCTTTAGAAAATGTATCATAACCCCATCACCAAGAACGGTCACTAACTTCATTTTGGAAGACTCTTTACGGAACCCTAGGAGTGAATCAATACAAATAAAGCACCTGAAGAACAGTTTCGTTTGGCTTTAACTTGATAAACTTCTTCCCATCAGTTTTTGTGGTAATAGATAGCCCATTGTCTGTAGATAACCTATAACCAGTCAGGAGCTTCGCCAGTCCAATATGTTTTCCCGAGATCACATACAACAAGGATGATTCTGCAAGGAGCAATGCGTTAGTCAGCAATAGTTCACCTGAGTCCAGTAACATTAATATCTCAAATAGGTCACCCCTAATAACATATCGTTCTTTTTTGTTGAAAGGAGAGAGGCAAGATGGCAGGAAAACGTACCTTGTGGAGATGAAAATATGCGATCGACCTCAGATTCAAAAGTAAACTGCATAGGACCTTGCTTTTGTGTTGGATTAGCAGTAGGATTCTCAGCAAATGTGTTTTCTTCTTCTTCAAGCACGGCAGCATTATTTTCAAGAGCTTCCTTCGTGGCTATTGGTTTGAGATTATAAAGATTCAGGCTAGTTCTGTCTTCCTCCAGAATAGCATATTGATTATCATCCGGTCCCAAAAAAGTAGCATCTCGACCTAAGAAAGGGCAACACATACCAGGGGTCAGCTAATCATGTAGAAATGTCCTACGGTGGCAATTAGATACAATATGTCACAAAATGGAAAACCTTTTATTGAACTTCCTTTGCTGTTTACTGTCTGCAAATCAGTCTGCTCCCAGTAAAGAACAACTTCATGCGTCACTCCACTTGGACCACTTAATTCAAACACAACTAGAAACATATGCTGCTTTGGGCTATATGAAATATACTTGGGGTAGCATTCCATATTTGAGGGAATCTGGGAATAGGGTGCATGGGAATTATAAAACAGAGAACGAACAAAATAAACAAGAAAAAGTTGCACCATTGTGCAATAAATACCGTAGAGTAAAGCTTCTTATAGAGATTATCGGCTCCAGATGATAGGTTATGGGCCATCAGGTTAAATCCATCCAAGTAGAAAGCTCTAACTGGATACTGAACCACACGGTTCTCCTGGTTGAAGAAGTTCAACTCCAGATGGAATGGCTGCAGTTCCAAAACTAGCAAACTGGTTAGAGAGTAAAATAGTTTAAGTAAGCAAAAACGTTGAATGTTATAGCAGTCACCTGACAAACAGGAATATCTCGCAAAAGGTTGCTAGGATCTGAAATAGTAACAAGGGGTAAACGAGAGATTGGACCACTTTTAGCATGTCCCTCCATGAAATGCTGCAAAAAATTGTTTGCAAGAGAATTAAGAAGTTTGTAACAACATACAAGCACAAGTATTGGTTGACCAGCAGAATTAACCAACAATAAGGGCTAAAATTGATAAGATATAGAGTATATTAACAAAAGGCTGAAATCGGAAGCATGCAAACTTTTTTGAGGTTGCAGCATGACAGAACCAACATAGGTTAAGAACAACAATCTTTTGGGAATGAAGCTTTCAAAGAGGTTGTTGTTTTTTCTTGTGAAAAGAGTATATTTTTATTTCAGGTTCGATGGAACCTACATAGCTTCAGTACATGTAAGGACATAGCACAAGTTGAAAGCTACCAAAAGGAGGCACATACACTGTGAAGGAAAGCCTTCCTTGCAACATCTGAGATAGTTAGCTTGCTCTGGCTGACAAAAAGAAAGAAGAAGTAAACTCCAACCATTATAAATACTGTGTGCAACAAAGAAAGTATGGTGACATAGTAAATGGAAATACGAAATTCTACCCCTTCAAGTGCTGCTCTTGAAGCTGCGCCTGGAGTTGGTGCTCTGCTAAAATTCCGGATGAACCCAGGGCCAAAAGTTTCTCCTTTAAAACAGCAGCTGCAATACCACAACAAATTTTAGTGCATGAAGTGCTCAAAATTCTAACAGTGTAGGAAATATAGCCTGACTTCATACAGTATTTTAACCCGTAGGATCCAACTAAAACGAAATAATGAGTTTTCAGCAATTTTAACCAAGGGGGTGATCTGAGAATATTAAATAAGGATAAATATAGCAAAATGAGAAGAAAAAAAACACATCCATATGCTTACCAGTTGACCCCCTAGCCCCCTGTAGTACAGCAAAAAGCTGCCTCCTTCCTTCCCTTGTGTATGCAGCCTTGTTCTTTGCAGCTTCTGTCGCAGACATATCCTGCAAATCAATGACACTTTTTTATGAAACTCATGGCAATGAATACTGCATTTATGGGGTTCAGAGTTAGTGTGGCCTAACTTGAAAAATCACTGCAGCCAAATTGAACTTTGGATGCACTGCCAAATTCTTTATTCGAGGCAAAGGGTACACTGCTTCACCACCTTGAAGAGTGAGTATCTTTGTGATGTCCATTGTTTCAATGGCTGCATAGTTAACGAAGAAAATGGTTACACAGCTCATTGTAGGAAGGAAAAAAGAAAGATTAGCAATCACTAAGTAGCACAGTTCATGAAAAAAATTATTGAGACTATTTTAACAACATATGAGAACAATAAAATGGCTTAAGTGCTATAACAGAGATGTACAGTCACCATCTCACCGAGATACAGCACTAACCATCCAACATGACAGTTAAAACCCAAAGCACAAGAAAATAACAGAAAAGTTCGAGCAAAAGCATAAACGGTAAGGAGGACAAAACCTAACCAGCACGCTCAAAGAAATGAGTTTCCATTGGTTGTCTATTGTTATTAATAATAACTCGTGTCTTCCATACTTGAAGACCCCCATCCTTCGAAATTGTCACGAGCAGCTTTAGTGTAGGAAGCCAGGAAACAGATGTGATTGGCTGGGAACCAGCCTGTGTACTGATAGAAAAAAGGCAACAATCAGATTATCACATTGCAGATAGATGAAAGATGTAGAAGGAAATAACTGAGAATGAACAGTACGTCTGGAAGCACTTTAACCAAGCAGAATAACATGCCATCCAAATAACAGAGAAGTGCATGGAGAGGGTTGACTTGGCTACAACATGTCACTATGCCTTTCCTAATGAAATCCAGGTCAAGGAACGCGAAGCATAATATTATAACTTATAATTGAACTTGCACAGGTAAGACTAGGTTCCTATAATCCTTCCCCAGACCCCACCTTGTGTGGGAGCTTCTATGCACTGGGTCTGTCCTTTTATAATTGAACTTGCACAGAAAGATACACTAATTCGATGTAAAATCAATTGTCCTCCAATGGGGTGACAGGATCCACTATAACTTCTGCGAAAAGACACCACAGATAATATAGCTAGCAGAATATAAATCCAAAGGAACCACTCTAATATGCATAAAAGCAGCCCTGTAAAAACTGTTCTAACTAAACTGGTGTTTTATGCAACTCAATGTTTGATCGCCAACCAACGATCAATATAACATTAATTCTGTCCATGCGATAAAAATTCAGTAGTACTGCATATTGCAAAAAAAAAATCACACAACAAAAGATTTCTCCCAATCTCAACAGTGTACAAGGTACAGCACACTTACATCCCAATCATGTTTGGCCTCTCAGTTGATACATCCCATGCCAGGAGAGTGCCTCCTCTATCACCAATAAATACCCACTCTAAGGTCGGATGAAACCCAAAAGCACCAGCTCCCATGAGCTTAATTGTACTGTCAACCGGAACTGCCAGAAAATGGAAAAATTATGAAGCCTGCTGGTGGCTAAATGATAAAACATATGAAAACAAAGCAATGTATATTACGTTGTAACGTGTAGTGAACAGCATATGTCTGGACGTTGTAGGCGCGTACCAAGCCTTCAGCATAAGCTACATACTGAAATTAAAAGTCTGTATGTCAAGATAGGAAAACAGAAAAGAAACCAAAAAGATATGTAAAGGAATCACCAAAAAGAAGTGAAGGAATGATTGACTTACGAACACAGGAAGGCGAGGATGGCAAGCCAGGTTGACAATGGGTTTTTTAAGATCAGTCTTTATTTTTGTTGGTGGCCTCCCACCTTCAACAGTCCCAACAACTATAATAAGAGAGAAAAGGGCGTTAAAGAACACATATAGGTGTTTTTTTAATGAAATGCAGAGCCCTTCAAGTGAAGAGAAAAACCTGTCACACTCATTCTTTTGTGAAAACCGAAGAAAACAATAGGTTCAAGAGGTGTCAACGCAAGATGAACTTCTGTGTCTATTGAAACGTGGTCTGTTTTTTTCTCAGGTGAGTGCAGCACAAGCGTCTGCTCGGTAGCGAAATCACATGATCTGATTGTAGCATCCTACAGAAGGAGATATGCATAGACAAGAAACAGTTGCATGAGATGTCAATATCATGTGAGATGAGAACTTACTAGAGAGCAATATTAATATCATGTGAGTTGAGAACTTACTAAAGCAATATTTTATCATTATGATGGCAGATGGATGATGAAAGATAAAAGCCATAAAAGACGTCTAGTGATAAACTTGAAGAATAGCAACTTTTCTGCCCACAGTATTGAAAACATAGGCAATTCTGCTAGGTCTAGATTAGATGGTACAATATTATTCGTTGTTCTAAGTGGATGAAATAACTTGTACCAAATAAATACTGGAGCATTGAAACAATACAAACCTCAAGGATAGCAATGATAACATGGCTAGAGGTAGGGCTATATGCCATACGAACAACACGAGCTCCAAGGTCAACCAAAGCTATCTTGCTTCCAGTCAAAGCATCAAATTCTGCAAAGAGAAGAGAAAAACGAGACAGCTAATAAGAGCTCGATGCGCCACTTCCTTACAAGCCATGTGCACTCCTCTCTTAACGTCTTACACAAACTTCAACATAGTTATTGAGTAAACTGTACGCCAATGGACTCATACTTGTCAGGTATAACCGACTGGATTACCTCAAAGTGACAACGAAAGGACCTCCCGGACCAAAAGCATGACACGAATGATGTATCACAGTAACATAACCCAAATATGATACCGACATTAACTACCTGTACTCTAGCTATAGTAGCTTCCAGAAATCCTAGTGAAAACACAGCAGCTATTACTCAGCAGAGAACCATGGAAACATAGTACCTAGAGCTCCGCAGCATTTCAGGCCCAAGAGGTGTCCTGGGTGCGAAAACGAGCTATGCGAGTGATCTGTATGGACTAAGACTAACTAACTAGTCAGTAGCGAGAGCTGGACTCGTAGTTGATCAATCTCACTTGCGGGTTAGCTGAGCTACTCAGATCAGTGACCGCAACTACACACGGTAGACTCAGGAGCCCAGAATTCGAGGTCCACACCCATTTCCACCGCCCCAGCTAGTCAAATTCGACTACTCCTGGCGAGAACTGAACCCATGCTGGGCCGAATTTTCCACAGCAGTCTCCTCTGCGTCCATGAAGTGGTCGAACTCGCACGCATGGGCACTAGCTAAGCTGCTCAGATCACGGAAGCTACACACACGGGGCGAAGGCATTCCCGCGACCCGAGATGGTCCGGTTCGAGCGCAGATCAGCAGCAGCGGAGACCAGATAGATCACCAGGCAGGACCCGCCCGCCCAGCTAGCTCCGCCACAGCGGCAGAGGGAGGGGCGCGAGGAGAAGGGGGGCGTACGTACCGACGACGTGGGTGCCGACGGCGACGGCGACGATGGCCTGGGAGGCGCGGAAGGCGGCGGCGTGCGGCTGCAGCGGGCGCGCGGGGGCGCCGGCCCCGCGGCGGCCGCCGGCGTGGCGGAGGTCCAAGTGCTGCACCGTCTCCCACTCCATCGCGCCGCGGATCTGATCTGGCCCGGCCGGGATGGATGGAGGCTCAGATCTCCCGGCGGGCGGTCGGTCGGTCGGTGGTGGGATTTGACGAAGCGATGCGACTCGGCTATACTGCTGGCACCCGAGTCCTGAACGAACCAACCAAGTGGTTCCTCTTCTGTGTATGCCCGGTGGGCCCACAGGTCAGACACGCGCACACACACACACTCCCAAGAGGAAACCGCCCCTCGTAATTTGGTGTATTTGCAGATTGCAAATGCAAATTATCCCTACTTGATTCCGGAAAAAAGGCACTACACCGTATAAAAATGGGTCTTTTTTTTTAACAGGGCAAGGGTCTCGAAGGACCCATACTTCATTCATTAGATAATTAAGCATCAATGCATAAGTTACACAAGGACCCACAAAGAAAAGAAAAATACAAGCCAGTCCTTACATCTTGCTAAGAGGACCCAGAACAGACAACAAAAACGCAATCCAATCCTTTCTTTTACACAGTACCAGCCGGAGACCAAAGCCGCCATCGCCGGGGTGAACCACTTGTGGCTTCGCTGCGCCATCTCCACCAAACCGGAAGAAACTACAACAAAAGTTCGACTGCCCTTTTAACGACGGCGCGTCAGGAGGAATGAACGGAGCCGACGAGGCTCCATTGGGTCTTCATTCGACCAAAAGAAGCAGAGCGGGGGCTGAAGTCGGCAAGCTACTGAAGTGCGCCTGATGATGAGCTCGAGGGAGAAGATTGCAACTACAGCAAGACTAGAAGTAGATCTTAATTATCTCCTCTGCATCTCGTCTACCTTCACCATGAAGGCATGAAGAGAGCAGATGTGGCAAGAACTACACCTCCAGATCTGGGGATCCAATAGCCTTATTCATGGAGATGATGGTGAAGTAGCCCAGCTTCGTCTTTGTCTCCTGCCAGAGGAGCACCACGGAGATGGAAACAAGCACCAATAGTTGTCGGACGCGGCCCGTGAATGGCGACACTCCCCTAGCAACCGATATAGCGACATACGCCAACAAGGCAAGTCCTACCAAGCTAGTACTACTATATACAGGAAGATCTCGAGCGCCTTTCCCTAGCCATCGCCGGCCAGCAGCGCCGTCGGATGAGGCATGGGATCGAAGCCCTTCTTTGTCTAGGGATGAATCTTCCACATGCAAAGATATGGCAATGAAATATGGCGAGCTCCCAAGAAAACAATGATTGGTGACACCATAAGTCCATGCAAAAAAGCATGTTGCGAGGATTAGCCATGATGAAATGCACTGAACACAGTTTGTGCTCTCAATGTCACGCCATTGTCAATTGAAGGAACGACACTGTGAAACATGACATGCAGGGCGCTTCTACAACACTCACAAAGAAAGAGAAAAAAGAAAACTTAATAGAACTTTGAGTTGTGCTTGGATTTCTGGATCTTCACACTACCTTTTTCATGGGGATATGAATCAAGTGGCATCAAATCTGTTGCACTTGAAACTAAACCTGGGCATTCCTCGGGCCGGGCCTATCAAAGCCCGACTTGCAAAGTCTAGGCCCGAGCCCGGCCCAAAAAAGTATATGTAGGCCTGAGCCCGGCCCGAAGGGACTAAAAAGATTAATTTTGGGCTGGGCCGGGTCGGGCCTCCGTGTTTTTCAAGCCGACCACAAAGCCCGACCCGGCCCAGCCCGGGTTTTTCGGGCTGGGTCGTCGGGCCGGGCTGCCCATGCCCAGGTCTACTTCAAACAAACCCTCTTTTAACTGTCCTAGTTCAAAAAATGCTATTTAGTCCTCCAGTATGGTCCGGCCCATTTCGACATTTTTGCCGGACTTGAAAGGTTCTCTAGAACTCTGTGAACCAGATTTTTTTAATGTTTCTGCCTGGTTTTTTACTTTTCATCTACCCTTTTTTCTATTCTCCATTTTTACATTTTCTAAATTTTGAATTGGTTTTATTTTCTCATATTTTTTAGTTTATTACTCCCTCCGTCCCATAATATAAGAGCTTTTTTGACACTACACTAGTGTTAAAAACGCTCTTATATTATGGGACGGAGGGAGTATTTCCTTCCCATTTATTTTATTTTTATTATTTTACTTACTTATTTTGATAATTCATTTTAAATTCTTGAACATTTTCTGAAATCATGAATTGTCTTGGAAAACATGTATATTTTTTAAAATCATGAACAATTTCTAGAAATTCATGAACATTTTTGTAAGTCATGGAAACTTTCCAAATTCATGAACATTGTCTTGAAATAGTGAAAAAAAATTAGATTATTGAACTTTATTTGAAATCGTGAACATTTTCAGAAATCTTGAACATTTTTTTAATCAGCAAACAATTTTTCGAAATTTTGGGAGAAGTTTTAAAATTCATGAATATTGTTTTTTGTTTTGACTAACTTTTTGAAAATGCATGAACATTTTTGTGAATTCATGAACATGTTCTAAATCAGCAATCATTTTTTCAATTCATGAACTTTATGAAATTTGGGAACAATTTTTGAAATTCACGAATTTTTTCTGAATTCTATGAACATTTTAAAACATCATCACATTGGTTGAAATTTCAAATTTCTTTCAAATTCATGAACCTATTTTGGACACCATTTTTTTTTAAATCAGGAACATTTTATAAATTTTCCACACACTTTTTCGAAATTGTGAATATCCTCTGAATATGCAAATAGTTTTTCATTACAAACATGTTTTGAATCCGTGAAAAATTTATGATTTCCTGGACATTTTGCAAAATCATGAACATTTTTGTGAATTCACAACCATTTTATGATTTCTTGAACATTTAAAAAAAATCACAATTGTTTTGTAATTTGGAACTTGTTTGAAATCCCATTTATTTTAAGGAAAAACGATAGAAAAGCAGAAAGAAAAACAAAAGGAAAAAACAAAAAAAAATGTAGGGCGCATCGTAGCCTGTACTTGGGCTGGCCCAAAAGAGGAGTTGGGGGGAGCGTGGGGTGCGCGTCTCGCGTCTTCGGTGCGCGCACTGGACAAAATGGGAGGTCCCGTTCGAGACCTCCTCATTGCCGCCCGTTGCGTCAACTAGTTAAGGAAATGCTCACTGCTCACTGCGGAGGATGTGAAGATGCATAGCACATGTGGTTCTCTAGATGTGAGCTCTCGGTGTGCAAGTGAGATGCCCAGTAGCGTTTTGCTGCAAATGTAATGGGAAATTTGGCCTGGTCTGTTTCATAATAAGAGAGATATCCGGTTGCTCCACTGTCCCCAACAAATTTCTGGTGCAGGGCGTGTTGAGCTAAAAAATATCCTCTAATAGCCCACCTTTCCCTGTTTTTATAGTGGTCACAAAAGAACACCCTAACTCTCCACTTATAGAGGAAGAGATGCCCGAAGAAACGACATGCTCTCTGTTCGCGTTGATCATATCTCCGCCACCGCGCCACCATCTTTCCTCAACGAACCTCCGCAAGAGTGTCGACGTGGATGGTTGCAACACTTCCCTTCGGCCCTTCCCTACCGTCCTTGGCGCTCTTCGTCTATCTGCACGCCGACCCTGTCGCACAGTCGACTACCCCCTGCCCTTGCGTCCCACGTTGCAACAATGTATAGGCCTCGGTTTGCCACCGGAATTAGCCACCGGCCCGCGCCCTTCCTCTGTTGTTGGGGAGAGAGGGAGGCGTCGGCAGCTCCGCCGCACCATCGAAGAATTTGAGGACCATGGTGGTCGCATTATCTCTTGCACCTTCACCATTCCACCACCTCCTCCCCCTTTCTCTGCGCCATATCAGGCAGCCTTCATCTCCGCAACTCTGGTTGCTGCAACGCTGTATAAGAAGGATGAGTACGACGCCCTGGAAACTTTGAGCAAACGTCAGAAAGGTTTTTTTATTTCATTTCTTGATGCTAAATGAATCAAATTCGGTGCAATTATTCAAAGTATGGACGATGATGGATAAAAATAGTTCATTTTCTATATGTGTAGTGATCAATCATACCTCAAAATTTTGAATGAGTCCTTCGTCATAGACGGCATTTCGTTGTCTAGTTCATTTAAGGAAGTTGATGATAGTGTCGTCGAGGATGCCTCTACAATAGAGAAGAAAATGGGGAAGGTTGACCAACTACACCACGGGGGAGGGGGTACCTCAGTGGTCATGTCAAAGGAGAGTGTAAGCTTCGATTCGGTTGAAGGGACCGATCAAAGCATGAAGACTTATTGGAAGCGCGTTGTCAAGCACTTTCATCGAAATGTGACAATATCGTCCGAACGCTCAATAAAGAAATGTTTGCAATTGGTGTGCAGGTTGTGTCGCCCAAGTTAAATGTGCCAAGCCAAGTGAATGAAGGAGGAAATGCTAGTGAGTATCCTATCTAAAAAAAGTTTTACACCTAATTTCCTAAAAAAATGTTTAACTTTGGACCTCAACTACACCATTAGTTGTATAAACGGAGGGAGCCGATGGCAAGGGTAATTGTCATGGTCCATTGTTTGGCGTTATTCCAACACAATGAGAAGTGTAAAGATACAATAAATCTCTTCTAGCTAAGAAGAAGACTAAATCACCATCTACTGCAGAGCTTCATAAATAATGATGATGTCGATGATGATGATGAAGGGGAAGGCCGAAGTGGTACTCAGAGCTAATCGGTGGTCACCAATATCAAAAAGGGGTCGCCTGTGAGGTGGGTGAGAAGTATAATCAAAAGAATGGAGTTTCTTCAAGACGTCGGTCGAAGAGATAATAGCAATATAGGAGTTGGAGGCAGAGAGAAAACAAGATAAGGAAGCAAGGTAGTTGGAGGTCAAGGTTGTGGAGAAGCACAAGGTAGAATGCGAGGAGTGCAAGACAACAATTGAAGAAGAGAAGTTGAAAGTCTTTTGGATATGAAGTGAAGGCTAAGAAGATGGTGCAAGAATTCAATATCATGTTCATGAACCTAATTGGGCTTGTAGCAAGGCAAATGAAGTATTTGGAGTTGGCGAAAGCAAAAATTC
>NC_057814.1:5011735-5035270 GCF_018294505.1 Triticum aestivum
CTGTGTCATGAATGGAAAACAAAATAGTCCAATGGTACATGTTTCAGCCCCGACGAGGGCGTGTAAAATTATTTGGATATGTCTTATCCTTCCCTGTTGGGATTCTTTGATCTAACACTTTGGTGGTCACTGTTGGCACACAAGATCTTCATTCAAAATGCAAATATTTATCATCCGTGATGATCTTGTTGGGTGCGGAGTCCATCTCGTGCACGACAAGTCTTTCCGCCACCACACTACTGTTGGTGCCATTATTGAACAGGTACACCCCTGCCGCCTCATAGATCGCCTCCGTCGGATACACCCGTGATGTCATTGTGCACCTCCCGCCCATCGCAAAGCTCTGCACAATGGAGTGGTCCACAAGCACCCTCATCGACAAAGCCTCACCATCTAGAACTGGTACCGTGCTTCCCACCACCCGCTTCGTCACGTCCCTGGCTCGTGAAGAACGTGACTCGTCTTGGCAAAAATTGGTCTGAAGGGCCCCGTCGAGGCCCCTGGACACATAGAAGTACACTGCCGTCTGCTCACCACAACAGTCGCTGGATGCAAGGACGATGAGGCCAAAGGGGCCAAGCGCACCGCGGGAGGCAGCACCACCGCTGTTGCTGCAGTTGTAGCCGATGTCGGCCTCATTGAGGGCAGCGATAGCAGAAGCGTCGAGGCGGAAGGAGGCCTCGATGTCGAGTTGATCAGCTTGGCTGAGCGGGACATAGAAGACAAAGCCAGTTTCAATGGTGATGTCGCTGAGTTCGGTGGCATTGAGGCGAAGGGTCTCGATCTCCTCCACAGGCCATAAGAGGAGGTTTGTCCTGGTTTTCTCGTCCAGAGCCACCGTCCTTGGAACTGACTGCACGCACGTAGTTAGTTAGTTAGTTAGTTAGTTAAGCTCATGAGTGCACACTGACATCAATCAAGAACTAAAAAAATGAACAAAACTGATTTTCTACTGGTGAAATCACCACACGAACAAAAAATGGTACCAAAGGCTTCACATAAAGAACTTCAAAAATTGCTCCAGAAATTCAAGCGGATGGCCTGTCGATCATTAAGTAAATAATATTTAAGCTTCTTGCACCTACTATGAGGGTAAATTAAAAAACAACTAGTATATTATTAGTTGGAAAAGGTTTTTTCTTTGCATGACAGTGGTTGGAAAAGAATACTAGTACAATGATGCTTGCATTCTTGGGAGCATGGTGTAAGGGGAGTCTCGGACCCATTCATGGTCGAGTTGCTGGCCCTTCGAGACCTTCGCCCAACTACGTGGGTTTTCATATGTGATCATGAAGGTTGACTGCTTGGATCTCATCACCCTCTGGAACTCGCGCCACAATTCATGTTTGATTGTGGCGCCTATCTTACAAGAATTGGAGACTATAGTGCCTAGTTTTTATTCATGTTAGTAGGGACCTTAATTTTCCAGCCCACCAATGTGCTCGGCGTGCTTGTACGCTGGAGAGTATAGACAGTTGGCTTGATCAAAGCCCAGATTTTCTCATCAGCAGCCTATGGACAGATTGTAACCGGATGTTATTTCTTTGAATAAAGACCCTGTTAGAGATATATTTGGGATACTTGTATTTGGTAGTCTAGGATTTGTAATCCGTCTCCTACCTTATCTCCAGGAGAGGCGTCTTGCCCTCCAAGTCTTGTACTCAATATATACTCGCCCTCGAGGCTCAATAATACATCCATCATATTCCGCAACAATCCTCACTCTCCCTTCTAACATGGTATCTATCGCAAGTCGATCCTAAACCCTAGCCGCCACCGCTTCCGCACCCGCGCGCTGCCCCCGGGGCGGTCGGCCTCCATGACCGCCGCCGGGGGCCGTGCCGCCCGTACATAGGGTTCGTCCGCCGGCCGTGTTGGCCGGCTGCCCTAGAGAGTCTTTTTTCCCGATCCTTTGATCCGGATTTTTTCGCTCTCTCGCCGGTCGTTTTGATCGGCGTTTTTCTTTTTGGTTTTCCGATCTAATCTTGATCGGTTTGCGTCGCCCGCCGCCGCCGTCGACACCCCGCGCCTCTACTCCGACACCGGCGCGACTGGCCGGCTACTTCACCGAGCCGGCGGCCTCGCGCAACAGGCAGCCCTCAAGGCCGTCGTCCGCGCGCCGGCCCGCCCGTCGCCCTGCGCCCGCCGTCGCCGCCCTCCTCCGACCGGGAGACCTGCATCGCCTACACCCGGCGGCCTCGCACCATGCGGCGGCCAATCATAGCCGCTGCTCGCGCGTCGGCCCGTAAATCGATCCACGCCATCCGCCTCCGCCGCGTCTGCACGGCGGCCCGGCGGTCTACCTCGCCGGCCTCGTCCTCGGCTGCATCGGGACGGCTGCGTCAGGCTCATTGGCTGCCTCAACTCGGGCGCCGCTGCTCCGTTGGTCACTCGAGCCTCGCTGCCCGGGCGCCGGCGTTGCTTTGGCAGCCCGGGTGCCGGTGCTGACAAGCTCGTCCGCACGACGTCCCACGCCGTCCGTCGTCGCCAGCTTCATCTCGGACTCCGCCGCCACCACGTCTCCACCGAGCGGCGTCCCCGACCTCGCGCGCGATCGGCTTGATCATCCGCTCGCCGCCGCGATCCACCTCATCTACGCCGTGCGACCGACCTGGCCCGTCGGTTGCGCGCGCCTCCGCAGGTCCCGTAAAGATCGTCCCCGAGTTCAGCGCGCCTCTCCATCGATCGAGCATCGGGCTGCCGCTGCGTCGCCCCGTCGGGCCGCAGCGCCGCCGCCCCGTGGTTCTCCTCGCGGCTGCATCGACTCGTGCGTCGCCGCTGCGTCGCCCCTTCGGGCCGTAGTGTCGCGATACGCGGTCCCCGCCGCCGCCCCGAGGCCATCCCCGCGGTGGCACCGACTCGCGAACCGCCGTTGCGTCGCCCCTTCGGGCCGCAGCGTCGCGGCCCGCAGTCCCCGCCGCCACCTCGAGGTCTTCCCGCCGTCGCCCCGACCCGCCTGTCGCCGCTGCGTCGCCACTTGGGCCGTAGCGCCGCGGCCCGCGGTCCACTCTGCCGGCACCGCGCGTCGACCTCCCGTGGTATGCACCGCGCCGTCTCCCTTGGCGCGGGAACGCCACCGTCCGCGCCGGTCTTCGTCACGCTGTCAGGGTTCTTCGCCTACTTCGAGCACCGCCGCCGCACTCCTAACCTAGCCGCCGCCGCCGCCGTCAGGCCGCCGCCGCCGCTCTTCTTTGGCCGCCGCCGCGGCTACCTCCGTAGCTGTCGCCGCCGCCCGTCCACCCCACTTCGTCTTCGTCCAGCACCAGCTCGTCGCCAGCGTCGCCGTCATCTACCCCGACCGCTTCATCTACTCCGACAACCGCGGGCGACATAGGCCGCGCGCTGATTGGCGCTGCAACCGTCGTCGAGTCCTTCTCTGCTGGCCTCTCCGACCTCTTCGACATGGCGTACAGCTCGTGCAGGTCCCAGTCTACGCATGACCGGTGCTGGCAACACCGCCGAGTGCCTTCGTCCACGACGTGTCCCCGAGCCTGGCAAGCCTGGTGCGGCGCTTCGTCAACTTCGTCTTCGACCGTCTACGCATGCCCGGTGCTGGCAACACCGACGCGTGCCTTCGTCTACGATGTGTCCCCGGGGTTGGCAAACCCGGCGCGACGCGTCGTCAACACCATTCTCCTTCCTGGCGCATCACTTCTTCGACACCACTGCGCCCATGACTAACTCGGCGCCTCCTTGCGCCTGCGGCTCCACGGCGACTCCCTCGACACCGGCTACCCCGACTCGACATCGACCACGGCGTTCTTCGCACGGCTACCTCGACCATGGCTACACCACCCTATGCTCTCGGCTACATCAACATCGGCACAAAGGGCTATCATCTGCTTGAGCAACTCGTCGGCTTCCTCTACAGTCAACGCGTCCGCGACGCGACACCGTCCACGACGCTCCCGCTAGGACTGCGGGGGGATGTCAGTCCGTCGGCTGCTATTCTCTCCAGTCTGACCGTCCGCGACGCTCCTGTTGTTCGCAACGCTACCGCTACGACTGCGGGGGGATGTTAGAGATATATTTGGGATACTTGTATTTGGTAGTCTAGGATTTGTAATCCGTCTCCTACCTTATCTCCAGGAGAGGCGTCTTGCCCTCCAAGTCTTGTACTCAATATATACTCGCCCTCGGGGCTGAATAATACATCCATCATATTCCGCAACAATCCTCTCTCTCCCTTCTAACAGACCCAATTCGATGCAAAAAAAAACTAGACATATATTGAAAATGTGGTTAACATGTTTCCGCCGGGTGCCGCGCGGCCTACATATAGGTCCATATTTCGCAACCAATCAGCCATGCAGGCCTCAACATTTTAAGCATGCAGGTACGTTGCATACCGGAGAAGAACGATTGCAAATTTGCAATTGCATTGATTTAACAACCCCAGCATTTTCAAGAGGCAATGCGTTGATCTATCTAAACAGTAAACATGCATAATGAACCAATGATGATCGATGCAAGATCGTAAAACAATCATAGGCTATCGATGTGTAGTATGGACAGATAGATATATACCTGGATTGAGGCCCATCCTTTGGCTACGTCGGCCTTCGCGGAGTCGACCTCACCGACATAACCCATCATAATGCGCCGCCGCTTCACCGGATCATAGAATGAGCTGGATGCATAAAGCTTGCCCCAGTCGTACCTTAGCCCGATCCCCAAGTCGGCCTCAGGGTCCACTGGGGTCCATGTGTTTGCCGCCGCGTCGTACCTCCCCAGTGAGTAGTAGTCATGTCGTTCATCGTCCATGCTCGCCTTCAGCACGTACAACACTTCTGATGAGTTGTTGCCGCCACCGACCGGGTAGAAGTCGATGCACTCCCACTCGCCGGTGTTCTCGACACGGTGCAAGATACCCGGGACGAGCTCATAGTTAAGGAAGTCCTTAGTCTTGTACATGAAGGCGATGCCAGCGTGGTGACCATTGTGGTCATCCTTGGACCCGAGGACGGTGCGCCATGTGTGATCAGAGCCATCATACCACGCGGAGGTGGGGTCTCGGAAGTCGTTGGTGCTGATCCACGGTGGCGAGAAGAGGACGGGGTTGGCGGGGTGCTTGGTCCAGCGGCGGAGGAGGGGATCGTTTGGGTCGTCGGGGACGGCAACGCACTGGACCTCAACGGTGGATACATTGGTGGCACCAGTGTAGAGCATGATGAGTGTGCCGTTAGGAAGCACAGTGATGGTGCCTGACAAGACACCTTGGATGTCATACCACTGGTCAGGAAGCACAGCTAATGGAAGTTGGCACCAGTGGACGATGTCTCGGGACGCGGCATGGCCCCACAAAATGCCAAAGGCCCAAGCAATACCCTTCGGGTTGTACTGGTAGAACATGTGGTACCATCCACGGTAGTATACCAAACCTGCAATGAGTGCTTAATCAGATCAATCAAATCAGTCCTCCTTGCCCTTCTTGAGGCCTCATGTTTAGATCACCAACTCACTTTTCACATATGTTTCTTTGGGTAGCTATAAAAATGCATGGTTTCAGCTTTCATTTCGAAAGAAAATTCCTCCATTCCTTTGGGTGAGGTTCCAAAAATATGTGTATCGGTCAAATAATTTCAACCTTGTTAGCTTACAAAAATACAGGGCGTATAAGTTTCAATAAAATCATATTTCGCGCTGGATCCACTGATATACTCACTTGGTACTGCAGCGTTGTTGAATTTTTTAAAACATAGTTAAACTTAACAAAGTGAGTTAGGACAAAAAAAAATATATGTCTTATAATATGGGACCTTTTACGGTACATCAGATTAATTTGGACCGTTAATTTTTTTTGTTCAACGGCCCAGATGAGCAGATACTACACAAGATTTTCAGTAGTATATTAAGTAATTAAGGGCGTTTTGGGTAGTTCAAATGTATCCATCCCGCAGGCACCTTCCCCTGAAATCTCAGGCAGTAATTCTCCATCCCACACTCGTTCATTTGCCATCGCCATTGCCAGCCCGCACCGTCGCCATCGCTCGTCGCGTCATAGCTAGCCGTCGGCAGCGGCGAGTTGTCATGCCTTTGTGTTACCCTCGAACCTACAGGATTTTGAGTGGGTCACCTGACGAAGACGACGAAGGCGAGTGTGCCGCCCCGGCCGCATGCCCTCTTCCTCGCTTGCCGGCTGTCGTCCGCGGCTAGATTACTCGATTTTTGGTCTTCTCATCAAGCCTCCGGGATCTGAAACTGGTCGCTGACATATAGACGACAGCCTTCGCTTGGGCCGCATGACCCCGACCTTGTCCAGCCCGTCCCATGAATGACCATGCAGACACTAGAATACGAGGCCATATCATGGTAAATATTCAACTCCATCGAGCTCTCTTCTTTACATCATGCCATGTGCATTCTTTTCCAAAATAAAAGCTAGCTAATTAAGTTAGTTCCTGCAGCCGCCGGCGGCCTGCAAGCAGCGTAGGCTGTGATTTTTGGCAGCGTTGGGATGACAGTGCGCTGGGAGTAGTGCATGCGGTGTTGGGATGGAGGGGGAGCCAGCCTGCACGCAGCGTCTGGATGGCCGAGAACATGGGGCGGCGACCTGCAGGCTGATTATTTTGCTAGCGATGGATGGCCGGCATTGGGGACGGAGGCCTGCAGCGGCGGTCCGCTGCAATCAATCATATATGCCACATGGAATCTCCGTTCTGGTCAGTGTGCACTAACGTACCGTTGGGATCTGCATGTCGCCGGAGTAGCCCGCCACCGCCGGCAAACAGAAAGCAAAGGCAGCAACATCAGTTTGTCGATCAAACCACGCCAGAGAGAAACAAACGGAATTTGAATCTGAAAACGAATCGTCCGAATGGAGGGGAAATTAACTAGTCACGTACCGCTCATGAAGTTCTTCTCGGGCTGGAAATGGAACGTGGCTCGCTGCCACTGCAGCATCTCGTTGCTCCACGGGAACCCGCCGGCATCCTCGTCGGCGCCATTGACCGACGCCTGGTCCACCCTGGCTCCTCCTCCCGGCGTGGTGGCGGTGACCAGCACCACCACCAGCACCACGGCTGAGGCCGCCAGCAAGGCAGCGCACGCACGCCACCTCATGCCGCCGCTCTGATGCTCATGGGCGTCCTCGTTGACGGTGGATGGCAGCGGCTTGTACGCGGGCTGCTCGCTAGGAACGGCGTGTGACTCCATCGCGGCGCCGCTCGAGCACTGCAAGAAACAAAAATTGGTGGACTCTGGATGCATGAAGTGAGTGAGCCAGCACGTTTTTTATAGAGCTGGGCTGCGGCGGCGGATTTTCACTTTAGCTTTACAACGTTAACAGTGTTTAGAAATAAGCCCGCTGCTTTTAATACGTCAGAAAATAATCTGCTAACAGGAGGGAGCGCAGGATAGCCAAAACTATTAACCTCAATGCTCGGGATTTTGCTGTGATGTCCGAGAATTGGCGGTCTTGGTGCCATTCACAAAGTTGATCAACGGCGCGGACTTGGGACAAAAATTTCTGGGTGTCCACGCGTGCATTATGCATGTGAATATCAAGTAATGTTAGGCATAAAAGTAAAATACTCAACGATAAAAAATGTCCAACAGTAGAAATGCTCACCAAAGTTAAGTGTTCCGCTTGAGATATTAGTTGAATGTACTTGAGCAACAAAGTATACCAAACTCTAACTTATGGAAGCAAATATTATTAGCGGTGGCATGTTGAAATAAATAGAATCGGCGGGGATCAACTAACAGTGAGAAGTAGTTTGCGTGCATTTTGTGGTGGGCCTGTGATGATGTGGCATGTGTTTATGTTTCCCTAAGATAATAGAATACTGGATTGGTCTCCTCTGGCTCCAGAGCTGTTCATGGGATTAAATTAATTTGAACATTTATATTTGCATTGTACAACTACAACGGATGAAGGGCGCAAGGATCAAAAACGAAATGAGGTTTCCAAAACAACTAATACAACGTTTTTAAATGTCAAAAAGACCTTGAAAAATCTACATAAAATATACATATGTGTAGTATGCGTATAGAGATTTTCATTTAATGCATCTGTATGGTTGTGCTCTGTAAGAAACAGGAGTTACTATTTACCTGTGTGTACCTAAAACTTTGTATTTTCTGTGTACTTGCACATGCAGTGGAGCATGTGGTTTATTTCGTTGCAAAGCGAAGAACCTTGACTTTTGCCTTCTTGAAAATATGTGTTTCCAATTTGATGAAAGCAATGAGCTAGTAGTGATGCTCAAGAAGCAGCCAGTGGAGAGAACCACCGGGATCAGAGCAACTTGGTAGTTGTTGTCTTGGCTTACAGGTATCTGGCGTCATACTCCCTCCCTTCCCAATTTACTCGGCACATTAGCAACGAGGGTGCAATTTAGGTTGCTCATGGCTGGATTACCCCTACTCTCTCCATCCATGTACATAGGGCTCATGGAGTAGGATTTTCTATCATAGCTTGCCACATAATTAGTTAAGATTTTGAATGGTGTAAACGTTTTTAAAAATCCTGAAAAAATACTGAAACAACACATTTTATAACATGATCCAACGGAGCGATTGAAACAAATACAACTTTATGTGTCCTGGACAAAAAAAAAGTAGTTCATTATATATTTATGTAGATGTGAACTGAAATGCTTTTTTTTCCGAGGACACATAAATGCATATTTTCAGAATCCCTCCATTGGATCATCTTATTACAATAGAGAGATGTTCCACTATTTATTTAAAAAAATATAACTTTTAAATTGTTAAAAGCTTAGCGAGCTTAACTAGTTCTGTGGCAAGCTATGATAGACACAGTTTTACCTATAAGGGACTTAAATTAGAGTCTCTTCAGCTCAAAGGAACTTTTTTGCGAGGGCGGCTCAAAGGAATTTAATAGAATTTTTGGAGGACTCTAATGCTTATGAATTTTCACTCTTAGTTTATTTCAGAAAAACTCCTACCTCTTCACCGGGATGCAGAAGACAATTTCGCTGATACATTGATGTGTTCTTAACTCACAACATGTCATGTAAACCACATGCTACCTTTTCACCAGGATGCAACAAGACAATTTCGCTGATACATTCATGTATTCGTAACTCACAACATGGCATGTAAACCACATGTGTTTTCTATGTTTGTGCTTTTAGGATATGCGAGACAGAAAGAGAGATCCATTGTAAACTACAGATGATTATATATAAAATCGGGGCAAAAGCCTTTTTAGGTACACTATCGATCCATGGAATAGGGCCAACTCCAGCGCACGACCTCATCCCGTCCGTCCTAGTCAGTTTGGGGTAGAACGGACGAATAGCGCGGCCCAATGCACGGCCCTAAACGGACAAATGATCGGTTTTCGTCCGTTTTCGACTCATTCCCGGCCCAAACATGCGCCACGTTTGGGGTGAAACAGACATCACGCGGACGTGCGGGACGCACGCCCTTGTCCTCCCCGTGACCCGCCTGTCGGGGACACTAGCGCATGAGTGAGTCCACATGTCTGTTGTCAATGTACAAGTTCTGCAAGGCCGTGGTGGCAGTGTTTGTCCCTGAGTACTTGAGGCAGCCAAATGCTGCTGATACAGAAAGGCTATTGGCGATCAACCCTGATAGAGGCTTTCCAGGCATGCTTGGCAGTATAGATTGTATGCACTTCGAGTGGAAGAACTGTCCATTTGTTTGGCAGGGCCAGTACAAGGGGCATGTTAAAGCATGCACTGTCATATTAGAAGTGGTGGCTTCGCAAGATCTTTGGATATGACATTCTTTCTTCGGCATGCCAGGTTCTCACAATGATATCAACGTGCTGCAGTGTTCTCCAGTCTTCGCAAGGCTTGCAGAAGGCCACTCCCCACCTGTCAACTTTGAGATCAATGGCCACCACTACAACAAGGGATACTACCTAGCTGATGGTATATATCCTCAGTGGTCAACTTTGTGAAGACAATCGCGAACCCCCAAGGTGAGAAGAGACAGAGATTTGCCCAAATGCAAGAGAGTGCTAGAAAGAATGTGGAACGTGCTTTTGGTGTGCTTCAATCCCGACGGGGTATCGTTCGAAACCCTGCACTGACATAGGATGAAGGGAAGTTTTGGGAGGTGATGACTGCTTGTGTGATCCTGCACAACATGATCGTCGAGGACGAGCGTGATAACAACATCTTCGACCAAGGATTTGATTTTCAAGGTGAAAATATTGAGCCCCTGCACCAAGAACCGGCGACGTTTGAACAGTTTACCCAATTCCATCATGAAATGCGTGACTGGCACACTCATTTGGATCTTTAAAATGACTTGGTTGAGCATATGTGAAATCACATTGGCAACCAATAAATGTATTGGTTCCTTATGTTTATTCAAGACAATTTAGATTTGGTTGTAGAACAATTTTATTCGAGACAATTTCGATTGGGTTGTAAAATTATTTTTATTTAAGACAATTAGTATTTGAACTTGCAAACTTGTTTTAAACATTGAAGTATGTGAATATATGGGCATATTGACCGTGACGGACAGGATGGGCCAAAGGATGCGTCTACGCGTTAGGCGCACGGCCACAGTATCCCAGAAAAGGCCCGGATATGACCCGATTGCTCTATCCAAATGGACATAATCCAGCCATCTCTCTTCCACTTACCACACTGGACAGCAGCAGATCCACCACGCGCGGCCAGCTTCCGATCATCGCATCACGCATCCGACCTCTAATATCATGTGACAGGTGTGATTAAGGCTTGAGGAAGAAGACAATGAATGCATAATTGAGGAGGATTTGTTTGGCAGGATTGAGACGATGGAGATGCATGATAGAATTTTTGTGGTTTAGAGGTGGGTGGAGGCCTGGCTCCAGAGAAGTACCGACACGCACTGTAAACTGTAACAAAAGTTCAAACTCGTTTCCCTCCGATGCTGTCCCGTCCTAGGGGCCGTAGCCCTCACGTAAACTTCGTTTTCCTATTTGATTGACGTATAGATTTCGAACCAATTTTCTTGAACGCCGATAACATCCACACATGTAGGCGTTAAGGATCTGTCACACATTTTGTGTGGTGTCTAAGAAAACCAGCCCACACATCTACGTGTGAGTAAAATAAATAATGCTTATGTGTCTTTTTTTGCCTCACGGTCCCTCCCACACGTCTACGTGTGGCGAAATAGATAACATCCACATGCCCGTACGTCAGGCCTCCTACCTTATGGTCCCGCACGCCCCGCGTGACAGTCACCACGCGTCCCCGCAGTTGCCATGGTCCCGGACCCTCTTCCATGTTCGTTTAACTGCAGTTGTCATGTTGCTGAACTACAGTTGCCATGTCGGACAACTACAGTTGCCATGGTTGCTCAACTGCAGTCGCCATCTCAGGTCAAGTGCCAGATGCCATTTTTGGACAACTGCAGCTGTTGCCATGTGTGGTCTGGTCTACTACAGTTGACATGATTTGAAAACTTTAGGAGTTGCCACCTACTAACACTAGGCACTTGCCATGTAGCACTACAAAAAGACATGGCAAAATAATATGTTCGGATAAAGAGAGAGTTGCCATCTGCTTACATGCACACTAGGGGCAGTTGCCATGTACCCTGCAAACACATGGCAACTGACAGCTTTGGGTGTGGGAGAGGAGACGGGCGTGTGGGCACGGTGATATCTTTAGGAGTTGCCATCTACTAAACACTAGGCAGTTGCCATGTAGCACTACAAAAAGACATGGCAAAATAACATGTTCAGGTAAAGAGAGAGTTGTCATCTGCTTACAAGCATACTAGGGCAGTTGCCATGTACCCTGCAAAACACATGTCAACTGATAACTTTGGGTGTGGGAGAGGAGACTGGCGTGTGGGCGAACTGATAAACGCCCACACATCAGCCCCTCTGCGTGCATTGAAAACTGGCGTGTGGCCAAACTGCTAAACGCCCAAACACCAACACCTCCACGTGTGGAAACGGACGTGTGGGCGACCGAACGAATGCACACACTAACCCAATCCTACGTTTTTTTAGACAAGGAGGAGGACCCCGGGCCTCTGCATCTGGACGATGCATGCAACCACTTTAATAATTATTCACAAACGACCTTACAAAGAAATACAACAGTAAGTCTGAAGCCACCGTCTAGGCAACAACTGTCGCTACTCCTATCCAGTTGATGCAGGGATGCTGATAGTCTGGGCCTAATACCAAACAGACATCACAGCCAAACCTAACATCTAAGACCTGAGGCCCCAACCAAGCCACTTGCCGGGTATGGGGCACACGCTGGTCCAACGCGCTCTCAGAGGCCGCCGCCGCCAACTGCCACCACTCCATCTTCAGAGATGTACTGACGCATCAACCTTGCCCGGTCTAGCTGCCGTTGACGCCACCACGGCGCTAAACGACACCACCTCCCTGCGCGCGAACTGCTAAGTACGTCGCGGTCACCGCCGGTACACCTCAGCACCATGCCGCCAAGTACCACCAGCCGACACAGCTTGAAGTCTTTGGAAGATCTGTCGTGCATAGCACCTGCCGAATAGGCATGACAAAGCGTGGCACCTGTCGGCCAGGCATGACTTGACATTTCCACCGAAGCTCCGTGATAGACGAAGCCGCTCCACCTCCTGCCTCTATCTTCCAGCGCTGCTCCACGAACGATGCTCCCAAGAGAGAAACGACACTGTAATGCTGCCATCGTCTGATCCGGAAGACCAGATCCTAGAGTTTCCTCCGGAGCAGTACGAGTGGGTCGACAGTAGTCACAGACGATGCCTTTATCAAGGTAACGACGCGGAACGCCGCCATCGCCCGCTATCGGCTTGGTTTTCACCGGCTACTACGTCTCCCCGACTCGCAGCCGGTACTAGATGACGGATCCAGAGATCCGAACACCCAGCCTCAGGCCGACCACCTCTGACGGAAGAGATGACCACCACCGCCGGCTGCACCGGTCGGAACAGATTTGACTGGAGGTGCCGTCGACGAGACCACTAGGCCCTCCACACCGCCGCCGCCGATCTGAAGGCAGCATGCACGCCACCGTAGCCAAGCCGGCCACCGCCGCCCGAAGGGCCAGCCCATGCGCCTGCAGCCCCGACCGCCTCCGCTCGAAGGGCCAGCCCCTGCGCCCGCAGCCCCGACCGCCGCCCGTGACTGGGCCGCCCGCCGCACCAAGCCGTCGCCGTCCGAGGACGGGCCGGCCTCCCGCCGCCTGCCGCAGCCATCCGCCGCGCCGCAGAAATCAGATCGGCCGCGCCACCACATGTCTAGGGGCCCCGCACCACCCCGGAGACGCGGGAGAGAGGAAATCCTCCGCCACCGCCATCGGCCCCCGGGCTTAGCCCGGCGGCGTCCCTCGGCGGCGGCGGAAAAAATCTGGCAAAACATGCCAAAATTCATGCAAACTCAAAACAGCGTTGATCCATGCGCGTTGGCGAGATGCAAACACCCATACGTGTGGGTGTTAGTATTTCTGATTTTCTTTTATGGTTGTCTTTTTTTTTGATTGGGTCGTGCTGCCGGTCTCACAGCCCACGGCTTCTGCTTCTCCAGGCCCACTACATCCATTTCATCTTCAAGATATCTCTTAATGAAACCCACCATTGACACGTGCTCTAAAATTCACCCCTCATGGATGGCTTCATGACGGACCCACCAAAATCCCCATCACAAGGTACCAATGATATAGCCAAGATCTGGACACTTCACCATAAACATCATCAGGTACAAGAGCCATTTCTTATCTTCCATCGAATCATTCAGAAAGTATGTTCCACGTCTGTCAGCTCATCGTCCGCTGGAGCCCGCAAATTTCTTGTCAATTGTCATGGTTCGTTCAACGGATCATATCGAGCAAACCATGATGTTTGGACGCTATCACTTCGCGTTAGGCATTAGGCAGGGTGGAGCCACAAATGTATCATGCCCCGGGCTGGGCCATGCTTGTAGCCTCTGAGCTACTATCATTTCACGTGATTTTTCCCCGGGAGCGGTTTTTCTATGCCCCAGATAGATGCACCCACACTAAACCCACAATTGAAAACATATCAAAATAAAATCTAAAACTTTGTAGATTCATTTATGACTAAATGTTTTATGTGCTTGCAAAATTTGGTGGCCAAATGACATCCGAAGAGCGCTTTGCACAAAACAATATTTATGCTCAAACGTATGTGCAATGTCTGAGCAGAATTTGTATTTCGTTTCTATGGAGATTGTTAGAAGGGAGATAGAGGGATTGGTGGAATAGTTTGTTGTATTGCTTGAGCCTCGTGGGCATATATATAGGAGTACATGATCTACTTGGAGTACAAGGCAAGCCAGAATATTTCCTAGTCTAACCTATGTTTCCTAATACAATCACGTTACTCAACATCCCCCGTAGTCACAACGGTAGCGACGCAGACGGTGAGACTGGAGAAGAATCCGAAGGCAAGCCGACGGACACGCCCCCCCATAGTCGTAACGGTCGACGCATCGTGTCGTGGCTGGAGTGGAAACCAACAAGGTTGCTCAAGCAGGCGGTAGCCCTTTGTGTCGTTTGTCGATGTAGCCGAGAGCGTGGGTGGTGGAGCCGTGGTCGAGGTAGCCGTGCAAAGAATGCCGTGGTCGATATCGAGTCGGGGTGGCCGGTGTCGAGGAAGTCGCCGTGGAGCCGCGGGCGCAAGGGGGCGCCGAGTTAGCATGGGCGCAGTGGTGTCGAAGTAGTGGTGCGCTGGGGAGAAGATGTTGTTGACGACGCGTCGCGGCGGGTTTGCCAAGCCCGGGGACACATCGTGCACGAAGGCACGCACCGGTGTTGCCAGCACCGGGCATGCGTAGACGGACGAAGACGAAGTTGACGAAGCGCCGACCAGGCTTGCCAGGCCCGGGGACACGTCGTGGATGAAGGCACGCATCGGTGTTGCCAGCACCGGGCATGCGTAGACGAGGGACCTGCACGAGCTGTACGCCATGTCGGAGAAGTCGGAGGGGCCAGCAGAGAAGAACTCGACGACGATTGCGGCGTCCATCGGCGCGGGGCCGATGTCACCAACGGTGGTTGGAGTAGACGAAGTGGTCAGGGTAGATGACGGCGACGCTGGTGACGGGATGGTGCTTGGACGAAGACGAAGGGGTGGACGGGCGGCGGCGGCGGCGACTACGAAGGTAGCGGCGGCGGCGGCCAAAGAAGAGCGGCAACAGCGGCCTGACGACAGCTAGGTTAGGAGTGCGGCGGCGGTGCTCGAAGTAGGCGAAGAACCCTGACAGCGTGACGAAGACCGGCACGGACGGTGGCGTTCCCGCGCCAAGGGAGACCGACGCGGACGGTGGCGTTCCCGCGCTAAGGGAGACGGCGCGGCGCATACCACGGGAAGTCGACGCGCGGTGACGGCGGAGTGGACTGCGGGCCGCGGCGCTACGGCCCGAAGGGGCGACGCAGCGGCGGCAGGCGGGTTGGGGCGACAGCGGGAAGACCTCGGGGCGGCTGCGGGGATCGCGGGCCGCGACGCCGCGACCCGAAGGGGCGACGCAACGGCGGTTCGCGAGTCGGTGCAGCCGCGGGGACGGCCTCGGGGCGGCGGCGGGGACCGCGTATCGCGGCACTACGGCCTGAAGGGGCGACTTAGCGGCGACGCACGAGTCGATGCAGCCGCGAGGAGAACCACGGGGGCTGCGGCGCTGCGGCCCGACGGGGCGATGCAGCGGCATCCCGTTGCTCGATCGGTGGAGGGGCGCGGTGAACTCGGGGACGATCTTCACGGGACCTGCGGAGACGCGCGTAATCGACGGGCCAGGTCGGTCACGCGGCGTAAATGAGGCGGATGCGGTGGCGAGCGGATGATCAAGCCGATCGCGCGCGAGGTCGGGGACGCCCCTCGGTGGAGGCGGGGTGGCGGCGGAGTCCGAGATGAGGCCGGCGACGACGGACGGCGTGGGACGTCGTGCGGACGAGCTTGTCAGCACCGGCACCGGGCTGCCAAAGCAGTGCCAACGCCCGGGCAGCGAGGCCCGAGCGACCAACGGAGCATCGGCGTCCAAGTTGAGGTAGCCGACGAGCCTGACGTAGCCGTCCCGATGCAGACGCGGCGGAGGCGGGTGACGTGGATCGATGGCCGGGCCGGCGCGCGAGTGACGGCTATGATTGGCCGACGCATGGCACGATGCCGTCGGTTCGGGGCGATGCAGGTGTCCCGATCGGAGCAGGGCGGTGACGGCCGGCGCAGGGCGACGGGCAGACCGACGCGCGGACGGCGGCTGGCCCTGACGGGCCGCCTCGGTGCGCGTGGCCGCTGGGTCGTAGGAGTGGCCGGCTGGTCGCGCTGGGGTCGGAGTAGAGACGCTCGGGGTAGACGCGGCGATGGGCGACGCAAATCAATCAAGAATAGATCGGAAAACCAAAAAGAAACCGCGCGATGAAGATGACCGGCGGGAGAGAGAAAACCCCGAAGCAAGGCTCGGGGAAAAGACTCTCTAGGGCAGCCGGTCAACACGACCGGCGGACGAACCCTAGGTACGGGCGGCGCGGCCCCCGGCGGCGGTCATGGAGGCCGACAGCCCCGGGGGCGGCGCGCGGGTGCGGAAACGGCGGCGGCTAGGGTTTAGGATCGACTTGAGATAGGCACTATGTTAGAAGGAAGATAGAGGGATTGGTGGAATAGTTTGTTGTATTGCTTGAGCCTCGTGGGCATATATACAGGAGTACATGATCTACTTAGAGTACAAGGCAAGTTAGAATATTTCTTAGTCTAACATGTGTTTCTAATACAATCACGTTACTCAACACAGATCATTTGATGTTATTTCGCTACCAAACTTTGCAAGCTCCTAAAAGATTTGTTCATAATCAATGCCATGAAGTTTACTATTCATAATTGGGTGCATCGAACTTTAGTGCTTTGGCCCACCCTAAGGCTAAAGCACTCTGTACTGGTAGGGCCCATCAGGGTAGCTTGCGTGTGGCTCGAGTGCAGTTTTGGGCATACCTCAGTGCACGAGTAAGCTCCAAATCAAAGGAGCTTGGTACCTAAATAGATAATGGTATGCCCATTATGTGACCTATGAACTCTCTCCCACATGCAAACAACGTGGCATCGTTTGGAAGAATGATCCCGATCCCGATCCGTAAGATGCGACTACGACGACGAACATCCAGAATCAAAATCGGCAAGAATTACTGCTCCAAAATAAAATGCATTAAAGCTTGGTGAATGGAAAATGGAATTCGGATTGTTAAGACAATTATTGGGAAATCTGAGTAATATTTCACGAGCTTAAATTTTTTCAAAAAATTGAGATAATGTTCATATATTATAAAATGTTTACAAATTTTTAAAAAGTTTGGGAAGTTTAAAACTGTTCAGAATTTGAATAATGTTCACATATTTATAAGAGTTATTTGTGGGTTTGAATTTTTTTCGTATACTTGAAAAAACATTGATTAATTTTTTAAAGATGTTTGCAAATATGTCTGTGAATATAACAAATGTTCACGATTATAAAATATGTTCTTGAATTTAAATAATGTTCAAGAGGTTGGAAAAAATTTCGTGGATTTAAAATTATTCGTGAATCTGAAAAAGTGTTTGTGGATTTTAAAAATGTTCATGAATTTAAAATTAAAATGGAAGGAATAGATGAAAACACAAACAAAGTTAAAAGTAAAAGAACATGTGGGGAGCGGTAAGGGGTATGCGCCTCATACTGAACGCACTCTATTTGGAGCTATCGGATTTACCTGCACTTACTCCATCTACGTTGATATTTCTTGGTCCGGTTCCACGTGTATGGCAAAAAATATGGGTAACTCTTAGGCCTTATACAATGCTAGGTATTTAGAGAGGTGCTTAAAAAAATAAACCGGTTTTTTTGAAGCATCGGTGCCTATTTCTACAAGAGAGACGCCTAACTAAGCATCTATCATGTACAAATAAACATCGGTGCTTAGGAAAAACCTGGTTTATTTCTGTAAGCACCTTACATTGTACAAGGCCTTATGTGGCGCCTTAAGAACCACTTGGAGGAACCGGCGCACACGCGAACCATCTCATGGGCCGGCCCACGGAATAAGGCGAGCGCTTGATCAGGACGCCAGTTTTTTCAGTTTGCTGGTCGTGGTTGACCAGCCGCCGTTCACCAGTTCACTGCAGGCAGTTGACTTTTTTGGTGAATTAAAAACAAAAAAAATTGAAAAATTCAAGGGTTCAAAAAGGTTCATGAAGTTGATTTTTTTTTCAAATTTCAAAAAACTTCATTCATTTTGAAAAAGTTCATGCTTTTGAAAAAATGTTCATCAAATTTAAAAAAATCAAAAAAATTTCAAAAATTTCATGAATTTTTAAAACCAAAATCATGAAACTGAAAGGAAACTCCCATATTTGAAAAGTTCATAGGTTTTGAAAAAAGGTTCATCAAGTTTGAAATAAAGTTATCGATTTTCAAGAAAAAGTTCATGAATTTGGAAAAACAAATCACGCTTTTTGAAAAATGAAAAGAAAAAAGGTGTAGAGAAAAAAATGAAAAATAAAAAATGATAAAAATAAAAGAAGAAAGGATGTGAAAAGATGTAAGTAATTGCACTAGGTGTCATGGTTGGTTGGTTGCTGTAGCTTACACTGGACAAGGAACAGGGGTGTGCCCCATTTGCAAAAATCAAACTAACGGGTGCTTAAGGCACCGTATAGGATTCACCCAAAATACGCGAGCACACACGAACCTAGGTCGCTCTGGTGGGTTGGTCTAGTGCGGTTTTGGCCGGTTAATTCTTCTGTATTTTTTGTTTTATGTTTTTCTTCCTTTTTTTTGTTTCTCCCTTTCTTTTCGTATTTATGCAATTCAAGAAAACTATTTTTTAATTTCCTTTATTATTTCCCTTTTTATGCTTTTTTCTTCCTATAGTATTTTTATATACACATGAAGTTCTTATAAGTATGTGATAGAAATTTTAAAATAGATGGCAGATATTTCAAAATATGTGAAAGAAATTTGAAGTACTATATAATGCTTTACAATATACAATGTTAGTTTACATGATATTTTCCAAATATGCCACAAAACATTTTATATGCATGAATGGGGACCATTTATATTTTGTGTGATATAAAATTTCCATTTTAAACATTTGTTAAAGAATTTCTTCCTTCCTGATTATGTGAAGTAAAAATGTATTTTCCCTATTTATGATTACGCAAATTTCATGCATATTATTAAAAAAAATTAGCACAAGCATGTAGGCAATTGCTCCTCTATTCAGCGCAAAGATCAATTTAATTTGATGTCAAAATTCTATTGTGATGTTTTAAATTACTATTTTTATTTTGTCTCACGCAAAAGCATGTAGAGGTGGATGCGTGGTGTGTCCCGTGAGATTATTACAGGTGAAGGACGTTGTAGTCGGGGCTTGAGGAAGAAGACAATTGATGGATAATTTAGGAGGAGGCTCCATGGGTGATAGCTATATGAACGGAACAATGGAGGTTTGTTCCTGGGGTAGCTACACGGACCAATGTTGTCATTTTCTAAAATTACACTAATCTTTCCTAAAGAGTACAAGCACACTTTTTGTGAACTATTTCATAATTCATAAACACTTTCTTATTGCATGACTTTTTCCCAAAAATATGTGAACATTACTTTAATTATATGTAATATTTGTAAAAATATGCAATACGTGATATAGTTTTTAAAAATACATGCCAAACATTTTCAAACATGTATTTGTTAATAGGATTGTTAATACACGATGAACATTTTCCAAAATGCACCATGAACACTTTTTAATACACCTTTAGTATTTTTAAATACCGCATGAATATTTTAGTACATGATGAACAATTTATATACAGGACAAAATGTTATTGCTATATGAAGATTTTTGAAATGCACGATGGATAGTTCATTAATACGCGAATATTGTCAATTCACGATGAACATTTTGTTGAGCACACAAGCAACTTTTCGTAATGCAGAAACTTATTTTTTATTACGTGATACACAGTTTCCATGGTCATTCCAGACGAGAGTCGAGATGGAACCCCTGAAGCCAAAAACTAGCGGTAAAAACCATAAATATGTTGTCACGGTGCAGCACCTCTCGGATACTGCTAATAGTGCATCTCTGCTTCCTGCCATTGCCCACGGCAGGGAAGTAGGCGGTGTTGAGGTTCCCTTTTTTTGATCCATTGCTTGCAAACCCGGTGTCGCCAGTAAAGCTCCTCACGTCGGGACATGTAGGCCATTTCGTCGTCAACCTGATATCGCCGAACCCACCAGCCAAATGATGCAGCGCGATGTTCATCACTAAGAATGGATTTCTTGCTTAAGGTTTCCCACGTGAGCCGCATCGATTACATAATAAATTTGTGCATCGCTAATCTAATTCCTAAGCCGATATTTATGTTGGATGAATAAAACACGTGCCACCATCTCCAAACAATTGCATCTAAGAGAAATTGTGTACTAACATGGATCTTTGTAGTCGGTAGATGAAAAATTAATTATAAATTTGGAAATAAATAATATATACTCAAATATTAGTGCCAGTCCTAGCTCAGTAGCCTGGCAGACAGAGTGACGATGTTTCCCTGGTCCAATAATTAGTCAAAAGTATAGCTAAAGTTGATTGATTCTAAGAGAAATTTTGTACTAACTGAGCCTAAGAGTATATCGCCATGGTGGGACATGCAGCAGCTTCTCCATCATTGGTCTAGCCATGGTAGCCGAGGAAGGAGTGGCTGGGGACATGGAGGAGCGGCTGTCTATTCCCACTACTATTCAGAGGACTTGCTCCTTTGTATGTTTTTGTTCTATTGGTTTATATTTTTCTTATTTTGCTGTTGTAGGTGAACATGAATATGAGCATGCATGTTGATTTTACTTGGTTCTAAGTAGTTTTATGCATGATATAGCCTCTGAACACTTGTGGGAGTAGTTTCTATCAGTTTTGTAGAGTTTTGTTCCCCTCTTATTTGTGGTCTAAAAATTTCAGAGAAAGAAAGATGTTCAAGAGGGTGTTCTTTGTAGGCTCTTTAAGCCAGAGCACGACAAGGCCCGCGGACCACGAGCCCAAAGTGGACTCTGTGCGAGAGGCCAATGTGAAGGCTTGTGAATGGCCATGTGAAACCTTTATGGTCAAAGCCGACATCAAGGAAGAGTTCGATATGTCCATACAAAATGTTGGGTTAAATGATTTTCTCATAGATAAGTGTGGCCAATACCATTACGTCACTGACTTTTTTGTGTGGCGCTTCAAGTATGTATCTCATCGCAACACACATGATTTTGTTTTTAATCTCTATGATAAGTCCTTTCATATGAATATTCGTGACTTTTGCATTCCCTGCAAAATTCCCTTTTGGGGAACTAGTGAGGAGCCCCACAAGTCTGATTTTGAGGAATTTATTATGAGTATTACCCGGGGAGAAACTACAGGGGTAACACAAGCTAGAATTGGAAGCATACATTTTCCTGCCATTCATTACTTTGCATTATTCATAGGAAGATGTTTAACTGGTAAACATGGCCTCGGTACTACTTGTTCTCCTGATTTAAGTATACTGAAAGGTGATGTGCTTCGCGTTAGAAAATTTAATTTTGGGGCGATAATTGCACGATGTTTACATAGAAATGCTTTGGATGGTGATTTTTATATAGGATTTACGCCACCCGTATAGCTCCTCATCTTGGCGTACTTATTAGAAATATCATGAGTTGCCTACTAGTTTTCTAGATTATGATGCTATGGTACGTCACAAGTTTCTTGCAAGAGGGGATCCAACATATCAATATAGGCTAATCTTTGATAAACATAATCCTATTCCTATTACTTTGCCCGCTCCTTCTCTATTCAACTTTCAGGACAAACAGAGATACTGAGGCCCAGGCGCACAGAGCCACGGAGGAAGCCACTCGTCGAAGTGAAGCCACTCAGCAAGCAGTAGCTGCAACTCTGGAAGTTAACCCAGGTGTCGTGGAATTATCACGGCAGATGTCCTCGTGCAAGGACTTAGTCGTGGAGCCATCGCAGCTAGGAAGCTTAAAGGGGTTAAACGGGCCAAAGGACACGGAGATTATACTGGTTCGGCCCCTTACGTTGAAGGTAACAGCCTACGTCCAGTTGAGGTGGTATTACTTAGGGTTTCGATGACCAGGAGCTAAACCACTCTGCTTGGCTATCGATCTGATCTTACTTGTCCTGAACCGCCGCCGGGTCGTCCCTTTATATAAAGAGGTTGACGCCCAGCGGCTCTCAGAGTCCCAGCCGGCTTATAACAATGTCCGGCTCGGACTCTTAACTATTCTTGCCTTACACTACAAG
This sequence comes from Triticum aestivum, assembly GCF_018294505.1. NCBI lineage: Eukaryota > Viridiplantae > Streptophyta > Magnoliopsida > Poales > Poaceae > Triticum > Triticum aestivum. The sequence goes on from NC_057814.1 coordinate 5,033,962, forward strand.
TCTTGCCATAACGGCGGTTTATCACTACGGGCCTTAAGACGCCTACGGGTCTTAAGCCCATTACTGAACCGCCATCCTCAAGCTTGGTACTGGGCTTCACGTGATGATCATTATGACGTAACCCGGCCCCTCCTGGGCGGGTGACTCTAATGGTTATATCCTCAACATTAGGCCCCAGATTGATTTGAACCGGTTCATGTCAATCTTCAATACCTTTAAGAGAAAATCTTCCGGCTTCTGCTCGTGCGAAGGTTATAACCCGCCGTGACGTCATCTTCTGGATTCTCGGTAACCCGCCATGACGTCATCTTCCATTAAATACATTTTTTATTCTGTCATATCCCAACGGATCTTATCTTAATGACCATCCCGAGAATCGAGGCGTTTCTGCGGCAAGATAATCATGTCTTCAGCCTCCTCGTTTCTCGCGCCCATTTACCAGCCGTCCCTTATAAATAGGCCCGGCCCATAAGCCTTTCGTCACTCTTCTCGATCCATCGTCTTCCTCCTCTGACGCCCCAGAGCTCGAGCTCCGCCGCCGCCGCGCCCCTTGTCTTCCTCAGCCTCGGCCGCTGCATCATCCTGAACCAGTCCAGAGAAACGGCGGCGACCTCCGCTGCTCATCGGCATCAGTAAGTCCTTGCTACTCCGTACAGTAGATTCGCATTAGGGTTCCATGCTTCTTCCCTGTTCTTCGTAGTTTCATCTCGATTTCTTCACAGTTCCTCCACCGAGGCTCCTTTTGATCCGAAAACGGTACAGACTCCCTGCGGTAGTAGTTTCTCACCCATTTTTATGCTAGTAGATCCCTTTTGCCCGAAAAGACCTCATTTAGAGCTTATGCACTCCTCTGTATCAGTTTTTTAGGTCTAGACATTTTTCCTTTCTGGACGATCGTTTGATCCAAAGTAATCCCTGCAATATGTGAAACTTGTTGGTGCAACACTTAGACAAAAAACTGCATCTGTTAGCCATGGCGGCTCATATCGCCGGCTTAAAAGAGACCCTGCTTTGTGAAATCTCCGGCTCACTCACAATAGAGTTAAATAACTTAAATTGCTTAAGATATCCACGGCGGCTTATGTTGGGTAACGTAGCAGAAATTCAAAATTTTCTACGCATCACCAAGATCAATCTATGGAGTACTCTAGCAACGAGGGGAAGGGGAGTGGATCTACATACCCTTGTAGATCGCGATGCGTAAGCATTGCAAGAACGCGGATGAAGGAGTCGTACTCGTAGCGATTCAGATCGCGGTTGATTCCGATCTAAGCACCGAAGAACGGTGCCTCCGCGTTCAACACACGTG